>NC_077227.1:42838449-43131926 GCF_027887165.1 Monodelphis domestica
ATACAGCACCCTAAATTCTTTGTCATCAAAGGGAAAATAGGGAGGGAGAATTAATGACCTTACATCTCTAGGAACTCAGTAAAATGGCTTGGTGCCTGAGAGCCTACATATTTAATAACCAATGAAGGACTTGGAAGTCAGTGCCATACTGTCCTGATCTTCAGGTAGTAATGAGGGTGGTGGACAGAAGCTTAGAGATCAGAAGCCCCTTAGAAGAAACCACAAAGGTCTATTTCATATATTACCCACAAAAGAGCAAATATTTCAAAATATCAGACAGCATAGAACAGTACTGGCTTTGGAGTCAGACCACCCAGATCCAATCCCAGCTCTTTTACCATTGCCTGTCTGACCTTAGGCAAGTCACTTTCTCTAGGTCTTGATTTCTTCTGTAAAAGGAAGTGGTTTGAGCAGATGACCTCTAAGATTCCTTCCATCCTTAAATTTCTGGCCATCACTGTCAGCTCTCTCTCTTCCTCCTCACACATACCTATACGAATCATTTTTAATAGACAGAATTAATGGGTAACATGGAAAAATGCATTTTATATTCACTCAAAATGGGCAATTATTTTGTTATGATACTTTCGTAATGATCTCTACGTGATATTGTACTTATTAGTTAGAATGCAGCTGAGGGTGGATGGTTTCTCAGAAAAGGTAGGAGATGGGGAGATTCCTATAGCCACTTTCTGAAGGGGATATTGAGAACACACTGCAAGCACTTTGCTGAAGACCAACAAGTTCTGCATTCTGGCAGAATACATAGAATTAGAAAACAGAGCCTGTGTCTTTTTCTTTGCCATAATCTATTCTCCCTCCCTCGCTTACTTCCTCCCTCCTTCCCTCCCTCCTCTCTTTCTTCTTTTTCTTCTTTCCTTCCTTCCTTCCTTCCTTCCTTCCTTCCTTCCTTCCTTCCTTCCTTCCTTCCTTCCTCCTTCCTTCCTTTCCTTCCTTTCTTTCTTCCTTCTTCCTTCCTTCCTTCCTTCTTCTTCCTCCTTCCTTCCTTCCTCCTTCCTTCTTTCTTTCTTTCTTTTCTTTCTTTCTTTCTTTCTTTCTTTCTTTCTTTCTTTCTTCTTCTTTCTTTCTTTCTTTCTTTCTTTCTTCTCTTCTCTATCTTCCTTCCTTCCTTTCTTTTTCTTTCTCTATCTCCTCCTTCCTTTCTTCTCTTTTTCTTTCTTTCTTTCTTTCTTTCTTTCTTTCTTTCTTTCTTTCTTCTTTCTTTCTTTTCTTCTCTATCTTCCTTCTTCCTTTCTTTTTCTTTCTCTCCTTCCTTCCTTCCTTTCTCTTTTTCTTCCTTTCTTTCTTTTTCTTTCTCTATCTTTCTTCCTTCCTTCTTTTTTTCTCTTCCTTCCTTCCTTCCTTCCTCCTTCCTTCCTTCCTTCCTTCCTTCTTTCTTTCTTTCTTCTTTCTTTCTTTCTTTCTTCTTTCTTTTCTTTCTTTCTTTCTTCTTTCTTTTTCTTTCTTTCTTTCTTCTTTCTTCTTTCTTTCTTTCTTTCTTCTTTCTTTCTTTCTTCTTTCTTTCTTTCTTCTTTCTTTCTTCTTCTCCTTCCTTCTTCCTTCTTTCTTTCTTCCTTTTCTTCTTTTCCCTATCAATGTATCTATCTAGATAGTTCAGATATAAAAAGAAAGCCTGTAGAAATTCCTCTGGGCCAGTTGGTTCTTGAAAGCTATTTACCAGGCTTTTGAGTCTCCCATTCGGCTGCTTCACTCAGGCAGTTCCCCAGAGTGAAGGATGGAATATCAGCTGCATGGTCTCTAGCTCCAGATGCACTTGGTGGGATGCAGAGCCCACTGGGTCTTTCTAGGCAAGTTGCCAGTAGCCCTGACTTCAGCCCCATGGAAGCAGAGGAGTCTTTCTTGTTTATGGGCTCTCTGTACAGCACCAGTCACCTGCTCTATTCTACAGGGCCTCAGAATTTGTTATCGCTGGGATTTGCCAGGCATCCCACTCCTAGAGGCAATAAATCAGCTGAGCTGTTCTGCCTTGGCTCTGAGGTACAGAGGGCGACTCTTTAGGAGAAAGGACAACAGAGAGGGATTACAGCCTCCCTGGTCTTTAACTCACCAGTGCCTGCTGTTTGCCCATATGACTCAGGCTCTGTTTCCAGCTTGCTAATTGCTTTGAACAAACCACTCAATGCTCCCATTTTGAGGAGCAGCAGAGGGAGATTTCAAGTCTGTATTTTCTTGTACAAAGACCTGTTCCAGAAGCAGGCCAGATGGACTAAGCACCGAATGCAAAAACTTCCTCTTGTGGGCTAAAAACTCCAGGTTGGGCAACGAAGTATAAAGACCCAACAAAGGGAGACTTGGGTTCTAGTCATTGATCAAAAGAAAGAAGGGACCTTAGGGGTCATCTAATCCAGAGGTATCAAACACTTGGCTCATCCTCTGTGCCTGACCTGATTGAAATGTAAGTGGAAATAGTTCATGAAATAAATAAAAATATAATAGAACATAGATAATGTTAATGGATTATTTTCTAAGTCAACATACAACTCACAGCCATCCTTATATACCATTTAGTGACTTCATTTATATTTGAGTTTGACACTCCTTCTCTAGTTCAACCTTCTCACTTTATAATATAGGAAACTGAAGTCCAGGGAAGTTAATTGTTTTACCTAAGGTCATATGGGTAGTTTCAGAGACTGAATTTGAACCCCTATCCTCTGACTTCAAAGGCAGTGTTCTTTCCATTGTACTACCACTGTCTCCTCTAGCTCTTACTTCTTTCCCAGATGATAATCCAGTCACACTGGCATTAAGAGATTGCCCACATTTCCAATTATTGGGGACCTCTGATCTGTTTCATCAACCTCTATGCTTAAAATGATTTCACAAAGTGATCAGAAATGTAATAATTCATAAAACAATAGGCCATTTACTATGGTAAATGTTAATTCACATAAGGAAAAACAGAAAGCCTAATCGGGGACCTGAGGGCCAGGGAATGAAGGAACAAGAACATAGAGAGAAAGAGAGACAGAGACAGAAACAGAGACAGAGAGAGGGACAAAGGATGGAACCATGTCTGGGTTAGCAGAAAGGCAGAGAGTGAAGGTCTTCATACCACAGAGAAAGACAGAGAGTGCTCAGTGATGACCCTGCAAGAGGCTGCCCTCGATTTGGCACATTTGGGTTATTATCTCTCCTAGGTCAAAGAGGTTGGGGGGCTCCTGGACCTCAAACCATAACTAAGGTAAGACAATAGGGACTTGGTACCAAGATACCAAAATGTAGAAGGCATGGACAAAGCTATCCTGAATGAACTTTGTCTTGTCCACCAGCTACGACACCACAGTGTCTGCTCTGTTCAGTTGCCTTTTTCATCAATGGTCAGTCAGTCCTTCAACATCAACTTGGAGGTATCCTGGATCTGGGCTGACTCCCTCCCACCAAGCACCTATACTCCATGTGAATTTGTCCTCTTCTGCCTTGCTCTTTATTGTCCTCCTTCTACAGAAACTCCATGAATGGTTCTACTTGGATCCTTTATCCTCCATACTAGGGTAGCTGATTGCTCCATAGTAGTCATGCCTCTTTTTTACAGTGATGGGAAGCCAAGTTTTCTCTTTGCTTTAAGCATCACAAGCAGAAGGCTAACCAATGGCTAATAAATACATGGTCTCTACCTCTGATTTCAATAAGGATGATTGTTCAATAGATCACTTCTGATGGCTGATGAATGTATCTATATTCTGTACGTGTCTACAATAGCCTGTGAGACATTTATCCAGGGACACAAGGATAGGGTGTCAGACCTGAAATCAGGAAGGACTCATTTTCTTGGGTTCAAATCTAGACTCAGATACTTACTAGCTATGTGGCTCTGGGCAAGTCACTTAACCCTGTTTGCCTCAGTTTCCTCAACTGTAAAATGAGCTGGAGAAGAAAATAGCAAATCACTCCAGTATCACTCCCAAGAAAACCCCAAATGGGGTCATGAAGAGTCATGGTTGAATAACAAGGGGTGAGGAAGTAGGGAGTGGGTTTTCCTGCCTTAGAATTAGATGACATATAACTATCTGAATTGTTTATAAAGGGGCCAAGGACATGATGATGTCCAGTCCCTTAACTCAATACTTGCTCTTGTCCTTTTCTTACTTTTTTCTTCATAGATGATTGGGAATCAGAAGACATGGCTAACCCATTAACTCATCACGAGACTTTGTCCTTTCTTTGGGAATTAGCTTCCTTATCTACAAAATAAGGGGACTGAACCTTCCTCTCAGGTTTTAAGAATAATTGCGAATCTCAGTGGTCTATTTCCATTCTCCATTCCACATCCATATACATAGAGCAGCCCACTGACTTACCTAAGGAAAAAACTACTAGAAAAGTTCCTCCACAGCACCCTACCCCACTCATGAAAAAAAGTGAACCAATGATATATAAAAGAAGGTTGTCTTTTGGCCTGTTTGCCCCTTCTTAAACTTCCTTTCACGCACATCCAGTGACAGTTTCTAGTACTCTGACATAAGCATCTGGAGTACATTCAGACCCACATCTTAAATAAGCTTAGGACACAGCTAGCAGCTGTGACCAGCTGTCTGCTTCTCTCCTGCCCCTCTCCCAAAGGCTCAGACACACCAGCTGCTGCCCCTTTCCCAGCATTCTCAAACTCTATCATCTAGTTTTCATCCCCAAAACCTGGTCTCTTCTAAGCAGAGGGGAGAGCTGGCATTCTAAGAGTTAATAATCATCCTAGATAACAGAGACTACTTGAAGATTTTCAAGATGCTTTACAGGTATTATCTCATCTGGTCCTGAACACAAACTTGTAAGGAAGAAACGATAGCTGACCCCATTTTACAGCTGGAGGTTAAATGATTTACCCAGAATCACAAAGACAATAAGTGGTTCAAGTAAGATTGGAATTCAGATATTTCCTGATTCCAAGTCAAATACCCCATTCACTGCATCACCTACCAAGTCAATTTCTAATGGTGCAATGATGGTGACCTCTCTAGAGTCTTAGGGTTTGGTTTTTCTAATCCTTCTTAATTAAAGTAATTGTAACATTAAATAATTTACCTTAATCTTAAGCTCTCTAAATAAATGAACAAGTTAGTTGGCTTCTTGGGTCCCTTCCAGCTGGAAAAATATGTTTCTGTGTTTCTTTTTTCCAAAACCCTTCTCCCTCCCAAACTCTTACCCTCTTGTCAGGCTGAAATAAGAATTTGCAGAATAAGAAATGGGTATAAATGATGCAAAGCATGTCTTGTTGTTGTTGTTTTTTTCCTTACTAGGTAAATTCTATAAACTGAGCTTGCCAAGTTCAGTTTTACAGATGGAGAAACTGAGGCAGAGTTAAATGAACTCTATCTCATCAGAGGAGAAAGTGCCTGGCAATGGTACCAGTGTCTTTTGTGGAAGGGGAACTATGGTGAGGGACGGATAGGGGGATGAGAGAGAAACAGGACCAAGCTCTAGTTTCAAGGTGTGGAGGTAGAGATTCTCTCCATGGACTCCAAGTGCCCCATTCTTACCCCTTCCTGGAGCCAAATCATCAGTACAATAGGTCTCGTGGTTAATTAGTACTTGTACTCTGACCCTAAGATATAACCTTTTCTGATAAAACCTATCAATAAGGGCAGCTCACAGACAGGTGGCCCTCAGTCCTCATAGCAGGCACCTCAACTTCTCAACACAAAGGTCAGAGGGAGAAGAGAACAGAACACAGAAATGAAAAGGTAACAATTTCCTATTTGGCGGTGTTTCTACAGAAAGGGGGTGGTGGTTTATGCTCCCCCCTTTTTGACTAATGTATATGGGTTTAGCGATTGAACACACACCTTTTATATGACTGTTTCAAGGGGAGGGCAGCCTAACTTTAGAGCTTTAAAGTGGTCTCCACAGAGAGAACACTAGATCTGGGTGCCTGTCCCCAGTTCTACCACTTTTTAACTATGTGACTTTGGACAAGTCTTGTAATATCTCTATAGTGTCAGTTCCTTCATCTATAAAATGGGGGCATGATAATGCTTGCCCCAGGTCCCTTGGAGGACTGATGGGAGGATCAAATGAAAGAATGCGCATGACATAGTCAAAAGACTCTTCACTTTGGTTGGACAGCCCACCACTGCCACTTATTCCTTGGATGACCTTTGGTAAGTCATATCAACTCAATGGACCTGCAAGATGAGGGGCTTAGATTAGATGACCTCTAAGGTTCTTTCTCATTTTAAATCTTCAATCCTCTTTAGATTATTCTTTGTAAACTAGAATGCACTATAAAAAATATCTACTGCTTCCTTGCATCCACAAGGCTGCTGACCCTAGCACTTTTTTTTGCTCCTGCCTGAATGATGGCAAGAGTAATGATGGAAACAGGAAGCTGGAAGTTAAGGGTTCCTTAAGGAATTTCCCTTAGTCTCAGAGACTGTTCACTCTTATCTCTAGCAATAAAACCCTAGCAATAAAAAAATAAAATTGAAAGTCCATGTTTGTGTTTCCATTTGAATTCCAAAGTTTACATTTCTCTTAAGGAAAGAACTGGAAGAAGGCTTCCCTCCCAGTCCATGGGAAATGAGCCAAGGAAGGAAGCCCCCTTAGAATCTCTCTGATGAGTGTTTGTTATCTTTTTTACAGGGTACATTTATTTTATCCTTCTCAAAATATTAGCTTTTAGACTACCCAGGTCTCTGGTCAGCATATCAAGATAACGATAAACCATCGGGAAAAAAATGGCTTTTTGGGGTTTACTTGAGTGTGGTGTTGGGGAAGCAGAGATGGCTCCACATTTCTCTCTTGTGGAATCTATTCGCCACAGGACTGTTCCGCATCTTCTCCCTCTGTGCCATGGAGGAGGCCACAAATTTCCCTCTACCTCCGCCTACCTTGAAATTCTCTGAGAGATCCAAGGGGCACAGGGGCATACAAATGAGTTTAGCCATAGGGCCCTAGAGACCATTTCACCTCTTGGAAAGGTACACAGCCTCCTTCCTGCCATTGAGGAAATGGGTACTGTAGAACACTGCACGCTTTGTTAGCCATGGCGTTGTATTGGATGATTCTGCTTAACTCTTTCCTCATCTCATCACTGTTGGTGTTGCTGTTTCAAGGGAAGACTCATGGGAGAGGGAGTAATGGAGGAAGAGATATACTGCTAATTATTATGATATAAAAACTATATTGGAGGAACTTGCCTTTGAATAAAAGTTGGCAGAATGCAAACTAGCTGGAGGCCATCTGGTGGCTCCCCTATATGGTATGAGTTGAGCTGGGACTGAGTGAACCATCTCTTCAAAATAGTGAAATATAGAGCCGAGACCCCAAATTTAGTACCAAGACAAATGCCATGAGGGCAGAGTCCGAAGAGGCACCTTTCCCCACCACCTCTGCCCTCACCATCCACTTTGGGGCTTACTCAGTTGAAGATCTGGATAGATCTACAATCTCAGGAATATGAATTCTCCCTCAACTTTGCAGATTGCAGCCCATTGTGATGCCTACTCTCCTGAGGGCCCATAGGAACCTGCATGCAGGGGTAAATAGGGAACCATATTGCTTATCATGGTTTACTGTCATACAGAGTAATAGTTGAAATTTTGAGAGATCCCAAGCAATCCAGAAAGTGGGGGGACACAAAACCATTATTAAAAAAAACTTTATTCATCAAAGAATAATATGAAAAGTATTTGATCTCATGTTGAAGAAAGACTATTTCTTTTTCTTTTTTCGGTAGCTGGATCTCTTTTGCCATTTTATCCTCAAAACTGAAAATGCTTATCCAGGCTTTGCTCAGTCCTGTCTCTGATATTAAAAAAAACAACTGATATTTATAAAGCTTTATGCAGACATTATCTCATTTGAACCTCACAATAAATCCATGAAGGAAGTGCTATTATTTTCCCCACCTTACAGATAAGGAAACTGAGCCAGACTTGCCCAAAGTCACATAGCTAGTGAGTGTATGAGGCTGAATTTGAACTCTGGTCCTCAAGTCCAATGCTCTATCCACAGTTCCCTAATTTAACTTCTCTAAGACTCAAATTCATCATCCAAAAAGTAGGGATAATAATAGGACCTATGTCCTGGTGGTTTTGTGAGAATCAAATTAGAGAATACCTATAAAGAACCTTGCAAACTTTAAAGTGCTATAGAAATGCTAACCATTGTTATTATTACTGTTATTTTATTGTCGTTATTATTAGCAACTTGCTGAGGGCCACACAGCTATAAGTGTCAGAGATAGGACTGAAACCTAGTTCTTCCTGGTGCCTGGCCCAGCATTTTAGCCACTTCTGTTTTTTGGCCATTTCAGTCATGTCTGATTCTATTTTGGATCTTCTTGGCAAAGATATTGCAGTGGTTTGCCATTTCCTTCTCCAGCTCATCTTATAGAAACTGAGGCAAACTTAACTTAGGTCAAATGGATTGCTCAAATGGATTGCCACCTAACTGCCCCAATTCTGGCTACTACAACATCCATGTCTAACATCAGAAAATATGAGAACTAGTCCTTGCCATGACCCACCCCAAAAATAGAATAAGAAAGGGCCAGACTTGACTTCTTCCCATAAAAACCCTTCAGATTGAATGGAAGACTTCCTTAAGATGGCGCAGTTGTTGGCAGAACCAAGATTCGTACTCTGCCTGGCTCCTTAGAATAGAGTTCTTTCTGGTATCGAGGTTAACTCTAAATAATCTCCAGTCTGCAGCCTTTTCTTTCTCTATACCTTGGGAGCATTTCTTCTATTCTGTAGTTAGAATTAACATCTGTGATTTGATATAAATGAAGGTTATCCCCATCTGGTGCCTGGAAGGTAAGAAAAAATTTCAGCTGGCACAGAGAGCCAGAAATTAGACTTCTGGCACTTGGGGAAATTCCAGTTAATGGGAAAGGGAGGGAAGGTCTAAGATATAACCACTTTATGAGTGATGTGGTAGACTAGAGACAAAGATTGCAGATATTGAGGAGGCTGAGGAACTAGAAAGCCAGAAAGGATGTTCCAAGAGAGAAGGGGCTGTGATAGAGATGGTGACAAACCTGGTACTGAATTTATTGAGGAAGGAGAGAATCCTGGAGATTCAGAGATGACAGCAATGACGATGTTGCCATTGATGGGATGGAGCAACCTTCTCCCCTTGGTTTTAAACCAGCCTTCCTACTGCTAACATAGATACAAACTCACCTTCCTCCCTTTTCAACACTCTTCCAAAGGCATCCCATACTGCCTTGGACTGTGGCCAATTATTCAGTAATGGGCATAGATTGCTTCAGAGAACTATGGAGTCACTTTCCCTAGAATTTTAAAAATGAGAGAGAATACATTTCAGACTGACTTCTACCTCAAAGTAGAAGATTGGTTTAATGAATTTAAGAAAGCCTTTACACTTCAAAAGTTCTCAGATTTTTAATTAGATCTCTCTTCACAGATACAGTGGTATAATGGACAGGTAGTCTCCAAGACAGAAAGATGAGTTCTTTCTGAGTTCAAGTCCTACCTTTGACACTTACTGACTGTGTAACTCTGAGCAAGTTGCTTAGGCTATGAGCTGCCCTTGCTGCTTTATGGGAAGGAGGAGGGAGGGTCCATGGGACATCAAGCTTTTATTCATCTCTACTTACTAGGGAGAAATCAGGAATCTTGTAGGTCATCTTAGCAAGGTACCAACAAGGAGCTAGAGTGCTTGTCCATCTCCTAGCTAGAGTCAGAAAAGTGAAGATTCCTCTAATCACCTTTGCCACTATACGAAAACCATCATCATTTCTAATCATCCATTGACATAATTTTCAAATTATATACTAGTATCTTAATAAATATAATTTTACACAAGTAGAAAGAATCAAAAAAGGAAATATAGGATTAGATCAAATAAGACTGAGTATGTCTAAACCTGTAGGAGAAAGTATTTTCCCTCCACCTGCCATAATAGTGTTTCCTAATAACTTACAGAAGAGACAGTCAGTAGTTACCAGTTCCATTCTAGTCTCTCTCAATTGGCAATTAAGGCTAGTCACTTCTCTGTCAACCTCAATTTCTCTTCTGTTAATAGTGCAATAAGATTATTCCTTTCAGAGTTACTGGAAGAAATAACTATGTACGTAATATTTGATCTTTTCCCCATTTTCATTTATCAAACAAATATTTATTGAGCACCAACCATGGAAGCAGGACCTGCCCATGCTTACAATTCAAGAACAAAGACAAACTAAGGACAAAACAGCCAGAGACAGTTGCCTCACAAAGATATTCATCTGGGATTATAATTATCTAGAGTGTCAGAGCCAACCTATATGCCCCAGGGCCAATCCAATGCCCTGACTAGCTAGATAATATTAGGCAAGGCAAGTCACCAGTCTGAGATCTACTATTTTTTCCTTTTATATCTGTGGCAATTGAAGGGTAAAGAAATGGTATCCTCTCTCCCCCGACCAGTCACAGTCTTGGACTTTCCCCAAATAATCTGATGCTAATTTCACCTCTTATTAAGAGTAAGACTCCATTCGAGACATCCCACTGCTGCTTTTAGCCAAGATGGGTCTATCCTTCATTTCCTTGACTTTCTCTGCCTTTTCCCCTATGTGTCATATCAGGACTTTCCACATTTTCGATCATGGAGATAAGGAAAGAATAGGTGGATATGATGATTGAGCCACTGTCTGTGATCTATGAAATATTGTGGGAACAGCAGAGATATCACAGGACTAGAGAAGAACAAATATTGGCCCAGGATGTAGCTGAAGGGAAAAAAGAGCCACGTCTGTGAAATATAGGCCAGTGAGCTCAACTTTGATTCCTGAGATATTCCAGAGGGTATTTCTTAGGTATGTAGGAGAACTGGAAGAGACCCTAGAGACCACCTAGTTCAAAGGTTCAGGTACATCTGAATTTGATTTTCAGAGTTTAAAAAACTAGATTATCAGTTTCTTTTACATTCCTCTGTACTCAATTTTATGCACTTAAAAACAGTATTCTGTGAAGGGATCCATGAGTTTCATGATCTTGATGAAGGGATCTATGAAACTAAAATAATTGATGTCCCCCCAATCTAATTGCATCTCCCTCATTTTTTTGAAAGTGAAAAAAACTGAGGCCTGCTCCTACCTCTCAACAGAGAGGCAGTCACCTCTAGAATACAAATGTGGGATACATTTCCAGATATGACAGAAGTGTCTATTTGTTTTGTTTGACTATACTTAATTGTTAAAAGGGAGGCTTCAGCAGCTGGGGTATGTGGTAGAGTGGTGTAGGGATTGTCATTTAGAAATGGCAGTGATAAAGAAAAGAAAATTATAACAAGTTATCCAAACAAATAAATTGATACCCAGAGAGATTGTGACTTACCTAAGGTCACATAGGTAGCAAATATTGGATCTGGGATTTGAACCTAATTACTCTTGACTCTAGAACTAATCCACTGCACTATGCTCTATCTTAAAGAGATGGTTCTTGAATGTCTAAAAATGGAATTAATGATTCCAGAGAGTCATCATGGCTTTGGTAAAAAGACGTCTTTCTTTTTTCAAAAAGATTATTAGACTTGATAGATTAGGACAATATTTTGTACAGTTTGCTTAGATTTTAATCCACCCCCTACTCTTGGGAATAAAGTAAGGAGGCATGAATTACATGACAATATAGCTAGATGGATTTGAAAATAGTTAACTATCCAAGCTCAAAGAGTAGCTAGCTAGTCATCCATGGTTTGATGTGAGCTTGGATGGAAGATGTCTCTAGAGGAGTGCCCCAGGGATTTGCTCTTATTTCCTCAGAGACCCGTATAAAAACACAAATGGCCTATTTGTCAAATTTTCAGATGATACAAATTCAGAAGGGATTCAAAAATACTTTGATGGGTTAAAAAAGTCAGCCGGAGATGAAATTTAAAAGGGATAAAGATCAAATCTTGCCAACTTGGGTTCAAAAAACAACTAAAGTTGTAATTAGGGGAGACATCACTAGAAAGCACTTCATTTGGTAATTCATAAGCTCAATTTGAATCAACAGTGTTGTGACTTAGTAACTCCCCAAATTTAATTAATTAATTACTTGAAAGACTCCAACCTTGGGCAGCTCTGAGAGAAGTGGAGGGTCTACAATGAAAGAGTTCTTGCTGTACTCTGCCCTAGACCACGTCTAGAGTATGTGGCTTTATTCTGGGTCATATTCTAAATAGGGCATTGATAAAATATAGTGAAGAAGAAAAGAAGGCAGCCAGGAAGGCAAAGGTTGAGATCTCGCCATATGAGAATGTGTTGAAAGAATTAGGAACATTTAACCTAAAGAAGAGGCTTCAGCAGAAGTTAGTTCTGTCTTCAAGTATTTCAAAGTGTTTGACCTTGGACGAGGGATTGGCTTTATTCTGCTTGTCCCCAGAGGATAGAATTAAAGGCAAGAGGCAAATTTAGGTTTGACTTCAGAAGAATTTCTTGTCACAATTATTCAAAATGGAAATGTCTTCCTCAGGGGAAAATGAGCTTTCCCTCATGGGAGGTCTTCAAGTAAAAAGGCCGAAGGGTGACTGTATTAGAGTTTTCTCATTTAGTCACAGGTTGGGAAAATTTCAAGTTTGGCCAAAAGTTCTAGAATGCTAACACATCTCTGAAGAGACAAGATTGGAAAGCACCAGCCTGACTCGTCACTACTTTACTCAAGAAATTATCACGTCTCCTTATTGTCTCTGGAATAAAAGTCCCTCTTCATTTGTAAAGAACACGTTTAGAGAATTTGTTGACGTAAGTTAGGCTTGAAAGAAGACTAGTGCCATTAGACTGCATGGGGCCATTCTGTCAGATGCCTCATTCCACAATCTCCTGGTAGCTGAAGGATAGGTTAGGATTGACTAAGTTGAAGGTAAGACTCAGCCCTTCAGAAGTACTTAATACTTGATAATTCTTTTTTTTAAACCCTTACCTTCCATCTTGGAGTCAATACTGTGTATTGGCTCCAAGGCAGAAGAGTGGTAAGGGCTAGGCAATGGGGGTCAAGTGACTTGCCCAGGGTCACACAGCTGGGAAGTGTCTGAGGCTAGATTTGAACCAATACTTGATAATTCTTGATGCAATTATCCTCTCTCCTTATGCCTACAGAATAACTTGAGCTTTCCTGAACCCAAACAGGGACAGAACAGTGAGCATCAGGATGAAGAATATTTTTTAACCTACTCTCTAGCTGCTCTTGTTACTGGCTTGAGAAAATGTTTGTGTCTGTGTTACAGGAGCTCAGTAGAATGTAAGCTCTTCAAGGGCAAGAACTGTGTTTCTTTTGCCTTTGTATTCCCAGAACCCAAGTACAGTGCCAAGCACATAATGGGTCTTAAGAAATGCTTGCTGAAGTGAATTGCTTTATGGACTCTCCTAGGGCAGCTAGGTGGCACAATGGATAGACCACTGGGCTTGGAATAAAGAAGACTCATCTTCATGAGTTCAAATCTGGCATCAGATAGTTACTAGTTATGTGGCAAGTCACTTAACCCTGTTTGCCTCAGTTTCCTTATCTGACAAACGAGATGGAGAAAGAAATGGAAAACCAAGAAAACTCCAAAATAGGGTCATAAAGAGTTGATCATGATCCACAGAGCTTAACACAGGGCCTTGTACCTTTCAAGGCATGTAATCAAAGCTAATTGACTGTCGGATACATTTAATTCATGCAAGATGCTGTAGGATATCCCTAAGATTAAAAAACAAAGAGATCCTGTTTTCTGTCCTATAAAAAAGATGGAGTAGAAACAGAAAAGAAAAGAAACTAATAAACTAATGGAAAATTAAAGGAAGAACTGTGAAAAGGAGAAAAATAATTCACACTTATTTTGTTGTGTGTATGTTTATACATGGATATGAACATACACATTCATCCCTCTAATTGACTAATGTAGATCCATTTTGTCCACATGTTTGTAGCCTGAAGGAAGCTAGAAAAGAGCTCCTCATAAATAGTGTATAGGCAGGACTTGTACTTTCACAATAAATTCAGAGGCTAGCAATGCTATATACTTTTTTTTCCCTCAAATATGTTATGAGAAAAACTCATTTTGTTCTTATGGTGTTTGGGAGACAGATTCTCTCTTGTTTGAAAACAAATAGAAAAACTTTGCCTTCATCTTAACCATATGCTGCAATATCATATTGAATTGAATGATTCTTAAGAAAAAAGTACTTTTGTTGTGTGAAGCTTGTATATTAAAATTTCTTATTCCCTATGGATATATGAAAGCCATTGTGGGACTGTAAATAACATTGCCATCTATTTAAGATTAGTTTCGATAACCATTGCTTGTTTATATTTGGCAAAGAATTAAGAAAAACTTAAAAATTTTGAGGCAAGTGTGTAGATGAAATTAGAAAAGAGGAGAAGAAAAGGAGACTAGAAATTGAATATAATTTTACCTTCTGATTCTTTTTCTTTATCACTAATTTATAATAGCATAAAATATGTAAAGAACGAATCATGCCAAGTTCTTACTCTTAAAAAAAAGGAATTGTTACACCATTTTTTATTTTCTTAGAACTTGTTTGAGGGTTCCTGCATGCATAAAAAATAACAGCATCAACCTCTTAAATACTTCTTTCTCACTTCTATTTTTTTACTTTTTTGTATATGAAAATCTTAGAATAAAAAAAAATGAACAATACCTTAAGCTCATTGGAGGAAAAAATACAGATAGTAAAGAAATAAGTTTAAGTTAGATTTTTAAGATCTAAATGAAATTTAATCACTCAAGTTATAAAGCATTCTTTTCTAAAGGAAGGTCATTGGTGATGTATGTGCCTATTTAATACCTGAAGGAAGCATTAACTGGATTCTCAACAGACTTTGTTTCCAGATTCTGTCCTAGTATTTTGTTTATTTGATTTTGCTGCTTTTGTTAAAAAGTATAAGTTGTGGGTCCTTTGAGAAAATGTATTTGATCATTTTTTATAAGATGGGACAAACTTTTTCTTCCTACGAATAATTTGTTATTCATATGAAAATCAAGTAACAAAGTATGTATATTTTGAACTCAAAACTATGCTTTTGCTATATGTATCATTAACTTTCAGGCTTGGGTTCTTTTTTCCAGGAGAAAAGTAGACCTGGTGGGTTATACGAATTGGCTGTTACCAAATACATTTCGGTTAAAATTTCAGAAATTGAATAACATTTTATTTAATGAAAATGTCTTCATCCTTGACATAGAACCATGACACTCCTGTTGGAAAATGCTTTATAACTTGCCTTCTAAATGAATTTGAAAGCCCTCTACAATCTTGTTCCCACTTTTTTTTCCGGTGTTTTCTCTCCTTCCAGAAATTGGGCTACTTCATATTTTAGAAAATAATTTAAAAATATTAACTTAAACATGAACATTTCAGTGTACAAAGAACAGAAGAGGTGATTGTATATGAAAGTGAACTTCTGTTATGTAATTTTAAAGTATTTATTAAATATAACACAATAGAAGCCAAAAAAAAAAAGAGTTGATCATGACTGAAACAACTCATTGACAACTAGGTCTCTCCTAGTCCAACCTGATAAATCCAAGGATTTGGGAGTTTAAAAAGAATTTCTATATTATTCAGTCCAGTTCCCTAATGTAACAGAGGACTCAAGAAGTAAAGAGGTTTGTCCAAAATCATACAGCTAGCAAGAAGCAGACCCAGGGACATCAATGCATTGTTGATGGAGTTTTGAATTGATCCAACCATTTTGATTGGAGATTTGGAATTATGCCCAAAGGGCGCTAAAAGACTGTCTGCCCTTTGATCCAGCCATAACCCTGCTGGGTTTGTACCCCAAAGAGATAATAAGGAAAAAGACTTGTACAAGAATATTCATAGCTGCACTCTTTGTGGTGGCAAAAAAAAAAATTGGAAAATGAGGGGATGCCCTTCAATTGGGGAATGGCTGAATAAATTGTGGTATCTGTTGGTGATGGAATACTCTTGTGCTCAAAGGAATAATGAACTGGAGGGATTCCCTGTGAACTGGAAAGACCTCCAGGAATTAATGCAGAGTGAAAGGAGCAGAACCATGAGAACGTTGTACAAAGAGATGAATACACTGTGGTACAATCAAATGTAATGGACTTCTCTAAGAGTAGCAATGCAATGATACAGGACAATTCTAAGGGACTTATGAGAAAGAACGCTATCAACATCCAGACAAAGAACTGTGGGGATAGAAACACAACTGCTTGATCACATGGGTTGAGGGGGATATGATTGGGGATGTAGACTCTAAATGATCACCCTGGTGCAAACATCAATAATATGGAAATAGGTCTTGATCAATGACACATGTAAAACCCAGTGGAATTGTGCATCAGCTACGGGAGGGGTTAGGGAAGGAGCGAGAAAGAACATAAATCTTATGACCATGGAAAAATATTCTAAATTAATTAATTAATTAGAATTTTTGAAATTAAAAAAAAAAGCAGACCCAGAATTCAAACCTATTAATGATAGTTAATGTTAGATGATAGTTAATGATAGATAATGATAATTAATAATCAAACCTAATAAAGAAGACTCTTTGGGTCTAGCCATTTAATGATTTTCAAAACCACTTGATTGAGGAACAGCCAAGTAATTTAGTGAATAGAGACCCAGACCAGGAGACAGGGGGTTCTGTATTCAAATCTTACCTCTTATACTTCCTAGCTGTGTGACCCTAACCTAGGGAGGATGAATCTAAGCCTAGGAATCATACCTGGTGGTAGATACTCTGTCTCTCTAGGATCTAACCTTTAAAGTAACTAAAATTTAGTATTACTGTTTACTGGTGGTACTGTTGTATGCCACATACCTAATATAGTGCCTGGCACATAGAAGGGGTTTAATAAATACTTATCAACTGACTAATATCTTCTTGTCAATTAATTGAGTGATTAAGTGATTAACACTCTAATTCAAGACACTACAGCAATATCCCTCTTCCCTCCCCCTCTTAATATTAATGTGATGATAGGTGAAATAATGTTATGGTGGCCAATGGCCAACTACTTTGGAATTGTTGCCAGAAGGCTGATTCACATTCCAAGTTTGCAACACCCAGATTTTCATAATATTCTGATATTATTTTATTATAAGGTCACACTAGCATCATTGTGAAATAACATGGAATGGAAAAATGTTAAGTAGGGCATGCCAATACTTCGGTTAATGAAACCCAAGATTATATTTGACCTTTGGGCAACCACATCCTACTGCTGACTCATTAACTTTGCACCTCACTAAAATCCTCAAGTCTTCATAACATTAACTCATGCTAAACCACATTTCTCTTAGCCTAGTCATTTTTGTTTTTCTTTTCTAACCTGAGTTTAGCACAGTACCTAGTAGTTAATCAGTGTTTGTTGACTAACTGATAAGAGGAGGAGTTTACATTTACCCTTTCTGAATTTCCATTATCTTTCTTAAATTCTTACCTTCTATCTTGGAATAAATACTAGTTATTAGTTGGAAGGCAGAAGAGTGGTAAAGGATAGGCAATTGGGGTTAAATGACATTCCTCGGGTCATGCAGCTTGGAAGTGTTTGAAGCTATATTTGAACTCAGGACCTGCCATCTCCCAGGCCTGGCTGCCTATCCCCTGAGCCATCTAGCTCCTCCTTCCCCCCTCCCCCTTTAATTCATTCTTACTCTCTCTTTTTTAGATCCTAGCTCAGTCTTCCAAAATAGCTCTCTTCTAGTTTCCTGTCTTCTGAAAGTTTAAGAAAACCAATAACTTCATTTAAGGAAAGGAATCTTAGCCTGGGGTTGAAACAGCACTAGGGGCTATAAGAAGTCTGTTGAAGGAGGAAGGAAGAATATTTGATAGATAATTACACTATACTATTAAAATATCTCAGCTATAGCAGTGTTTGTGGGAAAAATTACAGATTAAAGTGAGAAAAGCTTTATGATACCCAAAATATTGTGGATCAAATGACTTTGCTTATGAAAAAATTAGTTGATCTTTATCTTACTTCTTGTATGCACAGTAAACTTCAATGTTTATTGTGTTTCATATTGAATAGAAGAGAGAGAGAGAAGTTTACTAAAAGCCAGAGAGTATAGGGACTAAAAGAACTTGAGAACCACTTATCTAAGTCATTGATAAAAAAAAATGCCGTAAAAGAAATTGGACTCAGGGAATAGCCTTTAGCTGCTACAGTTGAATTAAAACTAACTCATTAATTATTATTCTTAGTATCATCCAGGGTACATTTGTTTATCTATACAAAAGGATATTCAGAGTGATCTTATTATTAACTCGTCTACACTCAATAATGCATTTTCCTGATTTACTAATCCAATAATACTGGCAAAAGAATAAATGAGATCCGTTTGCTATATCTTCGCTTTGGTGAACCCATGCTGTTTCCTTGTGATCATGTTTCTCTCTCTAAATAAATGCTCACAATTAATTAATTTTCTAATAGGTTCTAAATCTTTTCCAGGGATGGATAGCACAAATTCTCCCATTTCTCATATCCCTTGCTCTGAATTATTACAACTCCTTGCAGATTCCCCTGAATTTAGGTGGCATTTCATGTATTCATCCTGTCCATTTGTCAAATATCTGTGACTTTTATTCAGTCTGGGGTCGCCACGTTCCCAGGGACCTGTGTAATCTCCTAATCTCTGCCAGGACCTGCTCTGCTCTTCAGGGAAGCTCCATTGAGACTACATTGAGAAGCAGCATGAAATACTGGGTACCAGAGTAAGGAAGATTTGGTTTTAACACTCACCTTTGACTCTCACAAGATCTGTGATCCTTGGCAAATCCTAATCTGTAAAATGGAAATAACCGTAACCTGTTTATGTCACAAATTTCACAGGAAGAACAGATGAGATAATGCATCAACATAACTAGTTAATAATCATATAATAATTATTATCATCAAAGGACTCTGGAAATTGAAGGTGCTGTTCTGAGTCAGGAGGGTGGCAAAGGCTTTGAAAAAGTAACTCTAACATCCCATCAGAGCATGATAAAGAGTGGTGAAGGGAGTAGCTTCAGATAGAAAAACTCAAAGACAAAAATGAAAAGATCGTTTCTCCCACAGGGATCTTTTGTTCTTTGGTGAGAATAAAATGTGTAAGCATATATATAAATACAATGTAAAAGCAATGCTTAAAAGGCAACAATGTAGAAGATGGAGAGTTGGCCCCAGAGTCAGAAGTCCTGGATGCAAGACCAGACTCTGTCATATACTAGCTATGTCACCTTGGGCAAGTAACCAAACCCCTCTATGACATGAGTTTTTAAAGTGGATCTGTAGGCTTTCTTTTTTTAAAACCCATACCTTCCTTCTTGGAATCAATACTGTGTATTGGTTTCAAGGCAAAGGGGAGGTAAGGGCTAGTCAATAGGGGTGAAGTGACTTGCCCAGTGTCACACAGCTGGGAAGTGTCTGAGGCCACATTTGAACCCAGGACCTCCTGTCTCTAGGTCTGGCTCTCAATTCACAGAGCTACCCAGCTGCCCCTTTTCTTTCTTTCTTTTTTTTTAATACTGTTTTGATATAATTGGCTTCTTTTGTAATACTATGAGATTTATTTTCTGTGTCAACAAATATTCTGAGAAGGGGTTCATGTGCTTTGGTAGTCTATGAAAAGGATCTATGACATGCAAGAACCAGAACCCTTGCTCTAGGATTATAAGTATTGGGATGGAAAAGGTGTTTATCTGCATAGGTAGAGGCAAGATCTCACCAGGCATTCCTATGAATTCACAGGTTTTGTTAAAAGAAAAGTGATAGAAATATTAAGGAGGGAGGAATCTAATGATTGTAGAGAGGATCAAAATATGCCTGGATAAGTCTTGAAGGGAGTTGGGAAATTCTAATAAATGAAAATAAGGACATGGCACACACAGAGGAGGACCTGTGCAAAGAATTGGAGGTGGGAAATTCACATCCTTTATAGGAATTAGTAGCAGGTTATCTGTTTAGGCCAGAAGGGAATATGTGAGATGGAGAAATGTTCCAAAACTTTAGAAAGCAAGCTGAGGCCAGGCATGAAGAGCTTTGCATTCTATCAGAGGTGTTAGGGGGTCTCTGAAGATTCTTGAATGATGCGGTCAGACTTTTTACCAATTGCTTTTCATAGTCTAACTGGCCCACCCAGTGTTCTCAAAAGACAGCACTACATTCCCAAATGGGCTCTTCTCCATGTCTAGAATCAATCAAGGTGGCCAAGAAGGGAGAAGGATGACATTCTGGCTCATGGCCAGAGAAAGGCTAAAAAATATTCCCATGGAATGCTTTGGGGGGTCATGTTCAGACTTCTATTTCCAGAGTCCTTCATTGGTGATTACAAAAAGTACAGCATTTGAACAAGGTGGGTGCTGGGAGAGTCAGGGAGCCTTGTACTGCTTTCAGAAATGGCAAGACTAGGGATAGGCAGGGTGGGGAAGCTGCCTAGGGAATAACAGGCAAAGGACTACAAAGAAAGAGTTAATAAATAAATATGAATATATGGTACACATAAATATATAATATTATCACAATAAAACAATGTGTTTATATCTAAAATATTAATAGCCTATTAATGATGTATGATATATAGCAATATAGAAAATAAAATTAATAATATAGCAACTATTATATTAGTAATAATATAGTATACATCAATATATAGCATTGTTATGATACTATTAACACATATCCATCAACATATAAAATCTTGTTATAATACTAATAACATGTAATATTATATATAAACATGTAAGATATTGATATAATGTTAATAAGATGTAATATACATTAATATAAATATTGTTGCAATGACATATGTTATATATCAACATATAGAATATTGTTATAATGATATTAATAGCATGTATTATATATAAATATATAAATATTGTTATAATATGAATAACACATAATATATAATGATATATTAAATATTATCATAACATATAATATATCAACATATAGGATATTATAATGTTATTGATAACACATATACATAAATATATAAAATATTGCTATAATACATATTATACAATAATATATTAACTATTATTATAGCACATAATATTATATATCAATATATAGGATATCATTATACTATTGATAACACATAATATTGTACATAAATATACAAAATATTGCTATAATAATATGAATAACACATATACAATAATACATTAAATATTATTATAACAATAATATACCAATATATAGGATATTATAATGTTATAAATAACACATAATATTATACATAAATATATAAAATATTGCTATAATAATGTGAATAACACATATTTTACAGTAATATATTAAATATTATTATGACACATAATATATATCAATATATAGGATATTATAATGCTATTGATAACACATAATATTATACATAAATATATAAAATATTGCTATAATAATGTGAATAACACATATTTTACAGTAATATATTAAATGTTATTATGACACATAATATATATCAATATATAGGATATTATAATGCTATTGATAACACATAATATTATACATAAATATATAAAATATTGCTACAATAATATGTATAACACAATATTCTATATAAGTGTATACAATATTATAATAATAATATTAATACCATACAATATTATATGTCCAAGTCCAGCTCAGGTGCCCCTCCTATATTAGACCTTTCCTGATTCCCTAGGGGTTAATGCTCTCTCAATTTTGAAATTTGCTTTTATTGTGTTTTATAGTTTAGACTTTCTTCTCAGGGTACAGTGTTACAACCCCTCCCCTGGAAGAAGGGCAGCTCATTGAGAGTAGGAATTGGAATCTCGTGTGCAGCAGGGGCTTAAAAAGTATTTATTGGCAAATCTGGCCTCAGACAACTCCTAGCTGTGTGACCCTGGGCAAGTCACTTGACCCCCATTGCCTGGCCCTTACAGTTCTTCTGCCTTGGAACCAATACACAGTATTAATGCTAAGATGGAAGGTAAAGGTTTTTAAAAGGTATTTATTGAACTAAATTGTTGAGGGATGATGGATTAATTTCAAAAATGAGTTTTTAGTGGTTCAGTTCAGGCATTTTTTTCAGCCATGTCCTACACTTTGTGACCTCTTTTGGGAGTTGAGTGGTTTGCCATTTCCTTCTTCAGCTTATTTCACCAAGGAGGAACTGAGGAAAATAGGACATTAGTGACTTGCCGGGGGGTTACACATCTCATAAGTTTCTGAGGCCAGATTTGAATTCAGGGAGATGAGTCTTTCTGCCTCCAGACCTGGCACCACCTAGCTGCTCCTAGCTGGCTTAGGGCCATGTTCCCTTTTCTCATTGAAACATAGTTTGAAGAAACCTGAAAGACTGTCTAGTCCAACCAGCAAGCGCACTGACGCTTGCTTACAGGAAGGAAAGAAAGCTTAGGAAGGTCCAAATCTACTTCCCATCTGGAACCCATTTCATTAAAGAGCTCTCTCTGCCTGTCCGGCTGGAGAGCTTTTCCCAGAAATGAATCTGAGAGCTCAAAGGGAAGAATCTAGAAGCTCTCTTGGCCGATTGAGGAAAACTGTGTTAAAGAGGGTTAGCAGCTAAACTAAGGTTAAGTAGCACCCAAAGAAGAATTGTTAGCTTGGGAGCATGAGGCTCAAGTCTAGGTCCTTGAAGAAAAGAAACAGCTCTTTAGATCCCCCCTTCCTGTAATAAAGGGGAGGGGGCTAGGCTTGAAGTCAGGAAGATCTAGGTACAAAATCTGCTTTTCAGCACTCAGCAGCAATGCCACTATAGGCAACGTTCTTCCTAGAGCCTCCGCCAAAATGGGAATAATCAAACCTCCCAGGCTTATGGAGAGATGCTGCCATAAAAAGGGTGTTTTTTTTTTTTTTGCAAACTTAAAAAACAGATACATAAATTCCAGCTATTACAATTATTACCCAGGGAAGAGACAGCCTATTGGGAGCAAATGGAATCTTTATGGAGTCCTGAGGATCTCTGATAACTTTCAGAAATGTCTAGATTTTTATATTGGGCTGTCAAGCTCAAGGCAGTTGCTAAGAATTCCATTCTCCTTCTTGGACATCAAGGACCTCTCCTCTCTTTATTTTATTTTTTAAACCCTTATTTTCTGTCTTAGTAACAACTTTAAGACAGAAGGGCAAAGGCTAGGCAAATGACTAGCCCAGGGTCTTTCAGCTACGTATTGTCCAGACCTTCTCTTTAAACGGCTAAATCCTGAAACATCACAAAAATTAGACAGTTGGCTGAAGGTTTAGGGCAGTTGCCATTTTTTTCTTGCTCTTTTCTCCATTGATTTCAATAACACCCAAGTAACTTCTGCCCTTGCAGAACAATCCCTACTAGGATAGTTCATTTTACAGTCCAGCCACACATGGGGCTGATGTCCCATTAACCTTAGCCCTGAATCATCAAATCTATTTCTACAATTTAATTGTCACAAAGTGCAGCTCTTACAGAGCCATGCCTGGCTCCTCAAAGGCCACCACTTCCATGAGTCTTCACCAGTGGGGTCTCACCAGCCCAGCTGCCCCCACTTTGGGCTTTGATCATAGGAATATGCTATTTTCAAAGAATCTCAGAGTTGTTTTATAGAAGAGGAGTAGGATCATAAATTTAGAGAGGGGGGACCATAAAGGCCAACTACAAATGGAGAAACTGAGGCAGACAGTGGTTAAGTGACTTGTCCAAGGTCACACAGGTGACATGTTTGAGGAAGAATTTGTATTGAGGTCTTGACTCCAAACCCAGGATTCTAAGCACTGCTGCTCTTAGCTGCCTAAATTAAGGCCTGCCCAAAGTCATATGACTAATAAATAGCAGAGATGGGACTCTGGTTCTATTTAAGCTAGGTTGTCTGGTTCCACTCAATCAATCAGTCAATCAATCAGGGTCCAGTACAGTATTTGGCACATGGTAGACCCTGGATCAAATTCTCTCCCCACTACACCCCACTGCTATAGTTGATAATCATTGAAATAATGAAAACAGAAAACTAAATGCAGGAAGCATAACAGTCTTTTATTGCATCAGAAGCAAAAAATAGAAATCTAGGTTGCTAAATAGAAATTTTTCATTTAGCATCCACTAATATATACAAGAATTGAGGGCACCTGAGGCAAATTAGGTGGCTAGATAGCCCAATAAACAGATCATTAGACTTGGAGTCAGAAAGATCTGAGTTCAAATCCATTTTTGGATTTGAACTTTTTTTTTACTCAGAACTTTTTTTTACTCAGACATTTACTGGCTGTGTGATTCTGGGTGAATTACTTAACTTCTCTGTCCCTCAGTGTCTTATCTATAAAATGAGGATCATGGCAGCATCTAGTTCCAAGGCTGTTTTCAGGAAAAAAAATATTTGTAAAGTGCTTCCCAAACCTTAAAGAGCTCTTTAAATGCTAGCTAATAACTAGGGTAGTTATTATAGTAAATGTTTTTTAAAGAAACTTGGCAACACCAAATTATTCCTTTTTATTCTCTGACTTGAGAAGGCTAATATTAGTGAGAGAGAAAAATAATGGAACATAAATGTTGTTTTTTAAGTCTAATGGTATGTGTCAAAATTGTCAGACTCTTTATAAATGCTCTATTAGCCTGGTCCTATAATTGATGGATCCTCTACGATATCTTCCTCAAACTAGACTCATATGGTGGCTTACCCTTCCCCAAATGGAGTCAGTCAGCGTTTTCTGGTTTTAAATTATGGCATAAATAAGTCCTGGCCTGAGTACTAATCTGAGAGTGTACAATCTAGGGTTTTAATTCCAGCCTGGGAACTAATAAATGTATGACTGCATCCCTCTGTAGGGAATCAATCAATCAACATTTAATAAGCATCTATTATGTGCCAGGCATTGGGCTAGAAAGATAGTGAGGATACAAGTAAAAAGAAAGAAATGAATCTAATCCCAATGAGCTTACAGGCCAGTGGGGAAGATGACAAGGATATATAAAATATATGTGACACAAATATAAAGTTAAAACCTATTAAGACAGGAAAGGAGTGCATAGAATAGAACTGAAAGACCCATTAGAGGTCCTTTAGAGCTTAAAACCAAACTCAAATAAAAAGGAATCTTTGCAGGTTGCATATTAGTGACTTCAAAAACCACAATTTAACATTATCTATGTCATGTTGTATTATATTTTTATTATTTTGTTCAAAGTTTCCCAAATATGTTTCAATCTGGTTTGGGCCACACTTGGAACTTTTATAAGCCACTAGCTAATAGCTGGTCATAAAATTAACCCCTTTACTGGTTCAATTTCTTTATTTTTCAGGGGTAGAAAATGAAGCCTAGAATGCAAAAATGACTTACTCAAAATCACGTGCCAGGAAAGTAGCAAAGGCATGATATGAAGCTTAATTCTTTGACTGTAAATCCAGTGCTTTCTTCTGTTAAAAAGTATGGATGAATTGGAAATGATTTCTAATGTCCTTCTACCTCTGATTGCATTTGGTCTAAGGTTCCTTCCAGATCTAGCATTCTCTGTTCCAATGGAGACAGCACTATACAATGGAAAGAGGGTGGAATCTGGAATCTAGGGACTTGGGTCAAACTCCTCTTCCAGTCACTGTCTGTATTACCTGGGACACCTCTATGTACCTCAGTTTCTTCATATATATATGGCCATTGACCAAGTTGACCATTAAAGTCTCTTGTAGCTTAACCTACAATCCTGTGGGCTGTTCCAAAGTTAATATGCTCTGTTTTTAAGAGCCTTCCTAGATTTGATACACTATAGGTTTTGATGACTCAACCCATATCCCTTTCCAACATTCATAAATTAAGGGCCATGGGGCACCTAATGGGAATGGGCTCAGTTGGCATTCAAATCCTATCACCCAAAGAGACTCAAGACCAACCTACCCCATAGGGGTGATGGCAAGATTAAAGACAACAAAGGAGTTGTGCATTTGCATTTAATTTAGAAGTATTATGAGATTCCTTCAGAAGACTCATTATATAAGGCATCTATGATTGGCATAGACTGTAAGCAATGTGCAATTATGATTGACAACATCCCACATCAGGGATCAAAGGTTTGTATAACAAGGATAATCTCTATGGCTCAGCAAGGTGTAACCAGGCACTCCTGGCACAATCTGTTGATGCAAAGTAGGGGAAAGGGTGTTCTTCATTCCATTTCTGGTTTTTGGAAGGGAAGCACTAAAAGTGACAGTGATGCAATCCAATCCAAACGGCATTTATTAAGTGCCTATTATATACAAGGTAGTGTGTTAGATGAAGGGAACCATCTAGCCAGAAGAGAAACAGATATGAAGAGAAAGGGACACAGAGAGAGACAGAGAGAATCCATGTCCTCAAGAAGCTTGCATTCTATCAGTAAATATAATACCTAAGCAGACAAGTTGATATGTGATAATTTGATAAAAAGCAACAGTTAGATGAGAACTGAGTTTTAAAATAAACTAGGGATTGGAAGGGGTAGAATGAATTCAGCAAAGTCATTTTGTGAATGTCTACCCTGAAAATATCTCAGACTAATCAAATCTCTGCCTTTCTCTGTCTCTTTTTTTCTGTCTTTCTCCATTTCTATCTCTCTCCATTTCTGCCTCTGTCTATGTTGGTGTTTTGGTGTCTCTGATTGTCTCTTTTGTCTTTGTATCTGTCTTTGTCTCTGTGTCTGTTTATTTATCACTCCTCTGTCTCTGTCTTTCTGTTTTTGTCTCTGTCTCTCTCTGACTCTATTTCTCTGCCTATTTCTGTTTCTATATCTACTTCTCTCTCTCTCTCTCTTCCTCCATCAGGTTGATCCTACTAGCCAGTTTAGCTATTCTACTGTTCCAAGAGGTCCATGGGGCCTCCAAATACAAGGTAGGTGACTTTTCAATTTAGCCCCAGTTCTGATCCCTGAATATCCCAAACCTCCCTTGCCTGCTAAGGTCTCTTCTCTCCTGCTTAACTGAACTTCTCCATGCCCTGAAAAACCAGATGTGGGGAGCTTTAAAGCTGGGAGACATCACAGGTCATTTGGCCAAGGCCCAGTACTTTGGGGATGAGAAAAGTAAGGACCAGAAAAATTGGTCTTATATGGGATAACAAGTTGGTCTTGGAAGAACCAGGGTTCAAACTGAAGCAAGCTATTTTGTAGTAGTTATGTCATGATGGGACTTCAAATCTTGCCTCAGATGATTAGTTATGTGACATGAGTAAGTCTCTTAATCTTTGTCTGCCTCAGTTTCCTCAGTTATAAAATGAAGATAATAATAGGATCTACTTCCTAGGGTTATAAGAATCAACTGAGATATGTTTAAAACAGCACAATGCCTGTCAACAAAGTAGGGGCTTAATAAATGCTTATTTCCTTCCTACTTAGTTGTTTGGTCCCCTTTAAAATTGAGAGCTGGATTAAATGACCTTTAAAGCCTCCTCCAATTCTGCTTTTATATAAGTATTTCTATCCAAGTCTTTGCTGTCTGAGACCCTCATACTTCTGGGTTTTGGCAAATCAAAACTGAGAGAATCAGGAGATCTGACTATCATCACCACCACCTATAGCCCTGGCCAGATGCTGAAATTCCCATTCTCTGAATCCTGAAATCTGGATAGCCTATTCTTTAGGAAATGGAAGGTTTGAAGAGCTCCCAGCTGGAGTTGCAATGAACCAGACTCACAGATTATCTGGGGGTTCATCATGGCCAGGATAGGGACAGCAAGGAAAGAAAATGACTGTTTAGCTAGAGGCCAGAGGAGAAATCTAACCAGGAGATAAATGGCTGGACTGTGGCTTACCGATTGTCTCCAGAGCCCAATAATGACAATTATTGTTATAAGCTTCTTGTTTTTGAGCATTCCTTATATTTCTATCCTCAGCAACATGCATAGAGCATATAGTAGTGTCTTTAAAATGTCTGTATTTACATATAATATGATATATATATGTGTATTGATATAGATATGTATATATATATCTTTAATCTCTATAAAGCACTTAAAAGATATTATCTCATTTGCTATTTACCATCATCCCATGAGGTAGGTAATCCATTCATTTCATTTTACAGATGAGGAAACTGAGGTTCAAAGATGCAGTGACTTTTTCCTGGTCATGTAAAATGTAAACAAAGGAAACAAAGGGGGCAGCTGGGTAGCTCAGTGGATTGAGAACCAGCCCTAGAGACAGGAGGTCCTAAGTTCAAATCTGGCTTCAGACACTTCCCAGCTGTGTGACCCTGGGCAAGTCACTTGACCCCCATTGCCTAGCCCTTACCACTCTTCTGCCTTGGAGCCAATACACAGTATTGACTCCAAGACAGAAGGTAAGGGTTAAAAAAAAAAGGAAACAAGCATTTTGAGCAGAATAAAATTTTTATTTGAGATAAAATATTAATAGCTTACATGTCCATAATGCTTAACAATTTACAAAGCTTTTCCCCACCATTTTTTCTTTCCTTTACACAGAAGGTAAAGAGTATAAATATGGTTACTCAGATTGTAGAGAGGGGGAAAATGAGATTCAAAGCAGGGAAGTGACCTGTCCAAGGTGACATTGCTACTGAGCAGTACAACAGGAGACTCAAACCCAGATCTGCCATCCCCAAGGTCAGAGTCTTTCCACCTTTCCACATGGCCTCTCAAGAGATGAGCACTATAAGGACTTTTTAAATAACTCCCCGAGACAATATGTAACTGTATCTGGGTGTATATATTATATCCACACAACCAAGGACCTGTTTCTATAATCAAGCAGCAAATCCTGAGCCCCAAACAGAAGTGGCAGGGAGGTACCTACTAGCTGTTTCCCCTTCTGTGTGATGTTCCTGGTAAATAACTGTAAGGAAGGAAGTGGGATCTGGTAGAATTTTAGAGCTAGGAAATTGACCTGGCAGTAGGCAAGGTGGGCCAGGGGGCAAGGGATGACATTCTGGTTCAAGAGAACCAGAGAGGTTAAAAGAAAAATCCCCCAGTGGAAAGATTGTTGGGGTCCTGTTCAGATTTCTATTTCCAGACTCCTTCACTGATGATTATAAGATGTGCAGTGTCTCAACAAAGTGGGTGCTAGGAGAGTCAGGGAGCCTGGTACTGCTTTCAGAAAAGGCAAGACTAGGGATGAGCAGTGTGGGAAGCTGTCTGGGCAATAACAGGCAAGGGACCACAAAGAAAGATTTTTAAATAAATATGAATATAATGGATATAAAATATTATTATAATAATATATCAAATTAATATATAAATATTGATATAAAATATAACATTTTATATCAATACATAAAATTTTGTTATATTAATAGCATATAGTATCATACTTCAATACATAAAATATTGCTATATTAATAACATATGACATTATATGTTAATAATAAAATATTGGTGTAATATTAATAACACATGTAGATTAATATATTATATTGTTATAATAACATATGCTATATGTGAGTATAGAAAATATTGATGTAATATATTAATAACACATAATATACATTAATATATAAAACATTGATGTCTTATTAATAACACATTATAATTAATATATGATATTGTTATAACATGTAATATTATACATCAATATATGAAATGTTATAATATTAATAACATGGAATACATCCATATAAATATTGTTATGATAATACTAACACATAATATTATATTAATATAAAAAAGTTTTATAATGATATTAATCATGTATACAATTTTATATTAATATAAAATCATATCATAATCTTAATAATATATTATATTAATCAATAATTAATTGATTGATTGATTACATTAAATTAAAAAATTGACTGTGTGACCCTACACTAATCACTGAATGTCTTAGTGCTCTAGAAAACCCTCTGGCTATACTTGGCAAAGAAGGTGCCATCCTGCATCGGCAGAAGAGATTCATCCTTTGAAACTTCCCAAATACCAATGAAGTCACAGATTTAATCCTTCTCCCTTTCTATGAATGTATATTATTTCTTGCTAGAAAACTCTGGTCTTCATGACTTATATTTACATATTTTGCAATATTTAGTCATATCTGTTAGAGTGAAGCCAGCAGACTCTTGTGGATAAGCAACAGAGGTACACAGTTTTTAAATAGAGGATGGAGGAAGAAGAGAGAAGGGGGAGCAATATTCAAACTTACCTTGGGCATGCAAATGTCTTGCTTCAGTTTGGGGTCCATAGTACCCTGAAATCTAACCAAGAAAGGCTGAGAGAAGACATTCTTCTTGGGTTAAACTGACTGCAACCAGAATGTCTGAAGTTGTACCCAAATCATGAATTCATGAATAAATGAATGAATGAATGAATGAATGAATGAATGAATGGAAGATGGGTAGATGAATGAGAAAACATTAAGTGCCTCCTATATATGAAGCCCAGCTTTCAACGTTGGGGTACAAACAGAAAAGCCTGACAGTGCCTGCTTCCCTCTAATGGGATAGACAAGACATATAGGAAATTTAATGTACAAATCAGGTGGAAAGGCCCCATAGTTCTTGGGGTACAAAGGCAAAGTAGATTATAATGCATCTTCTTGAGTGTTGTTTCCCCTGGTAAAACCACATATCTTTCACATGTTGAACCATCAGATGGTTCCTGAAGATGAGGGTTGTACTGGATGGCCTATTTAGCCCTAATTTTATGATGCCCAACCCCTCACATGCAACTTAGCCTAGGTAAAATTAGTCACCAAAAAAAACAAAGAGCTCTCACAGTTTGCAAGGACCAGAAAGGCTCTGCCCCCCAAAAACTAAAACCCAGTTTTCCTAAGGGAGTTACCCCAAAGCTTCCTCCACCTAACAGCTTACTTACCATTGATTTCTCTCTTGATTTCCAGGTCTTAATGAATGCCAAAAGAAGGGGCGGCTTCTCTGAAGAGAACACTAATGAACAATTGTAAGAGCAACATTAAACACATTTAAAGACTTTTTCTTTATTTTCTCTCCTCCTGGCTCAATAAAATCAGCTTCATTTAGAATCTGCAGCTTTTTCTTGATTTCCAACCTTACTTGAAATCTAATATACTTTGGCTGATTAAGTGGCAATAAATTCATTTAAAACTAAAGCTCTCTCAAACAAAATACATTTAATTTTCCAATTGCAAAATTAATCTGGGATGGGGTGGGGTGGGGAGGGCAACCCTCCATCTTCTAACTCTTAAATCAATTGCTTTAATAGACATTTAGACGATAGAAGACATTCAGTGAGTGGTAAAGATAGGTTCAAGGTTTAGCTCAGGGGATTGATGCTCAAGTTATCTCAGAAAATAATCAACCCTAGTGGTCTTTTCCTGCCCCTTCCTTCAAAACTGCACAAATGAGGCTAATGATTACTATTGCTTTTCCTCCAAGAAGGACAACCTGGCTAATAGTTGGTTGTACTCTAACCCTGTTGGGCCGAGTCAGCACATTCTCTGTTGCTTTGCTCAAGGCTATGGACAAGTCTATATTTGAAATGCAGAGCTTGCCTGCCTCCTGATTACCTCCTCCAAAGCCAGGAACAATTGACCTCTGAAATCCATGTCAGTCTATCCTGCTGAATCAGAAAATGTACCCTTTTAGATCCAATCCAGTCTCCCTTTACCAAATTGATTTATACTGAGCCAGGATATTTATTCCATATAATTGAATGTTTCTCCCAATCATTTGTAGCCCTCCCCCCCCCAAAAAAAAATCCAAGAAGTGGTTCACAGTCATTACCTGGGTAGGAACATGGATTTAGAGCTTGGTATTACTTACATAATCTTGGGAAGATCACTTCCCTTCCCTGGGTCTCAATTTCCTCATCTTTAAAATGAGGGGCTCCAATTAGATAAGCTCTGAAGTCCCTTCCAACTCTAAACTGATGACTACCGACTTCTCAGCCAGCCTTCCACCCATCTATGTTTTCTCTTCTTTGTGTTTTGTCTTTTACTCACACTTTTAATGTTATCCAAGTCAAATTACCCATTGGATACTTTACAGAACTTAACAAAATAATAAGAACAGCTTATTGGAAAAGACAAAAGATCCAGAATGCCAAAGGAAATGATCAAAAGAAGTAGAGATAAAGTGGGGAATTGCACAAAGCAGCAGTCATCAAAACTATCTGGTATTCCACCTATGTTTTCATGAGGAAAATCTTGGACCTACTTCTATATCTATTAAGGCAAGTGTCTTATTCAGTTGTGCCAATCTTGGAAACAAGAACATTTCTGCTGGAAACAATATCTCCTGCGCACATTCAAGGAATGAGATTTAGCTCAGGATAAAAGCCATTTACAAAAAATAACTTGTAACTATTTCATAGAACAGCTGTCTCTGTTTGCATTTACCCTGTTAGAAAACATACTATTGGCTCAAAGGAGATAATACTTGCAAAGCACTTAACACAGTGCCTGGCACATATTAAGCACCATATAAATGTTAAATTAATAATTTTAGATGACTTTGATTCTAGCTTTCCTTTACTTTCCTGAAATATTACTTGTTTTCATAGGAATTTGGGCCAAAAGGCTATTGGACAACCAGAAAAAGACAACATTCTCTTTGAACCCATGCCCAAACTGGAGCTTTTCACAGATCGGGAGAAAAAGCAAGGTAGATATAATCACAGACTGCAAACCCATCCCAGGTTCCCTGACATCTTCATCAAAGGCAGTAGAATCTCTAGCAACAAAATATTACAAGTCACAACAATCTTTGTATTCTATATGTCATACTTCATTACTTCAAAAAATTCATGATTTCTCCCATGTGCATGTTCCTTCTGCCAAAGCAAAGCCCAATTCTCTCCACCGTGAATGGATTCCTGAGTTTCTTTGGCCAATCAAATCCATCAGTTGGTGTCCACTTCCTAGAGATGAGTCTTGGTTTACTAGTTAGGGAGATTCTCAGATGACAAACCCCCAGTCCATTGCAAAGTGTGTGCCCAATGTGAGTGTTTCCAGGTTGATAGAACATGCCATAGCTGGCGCCATGTTAGCAAAGTCTCTCAGAAGACAGGTTTTCCTTCATATCACTGTGATCATGATGGAAAAATTTTAACAGAATAGACTCGAGTTATGTAATCTTCTTAATATATAACCTAATATATAAATATTCTTCCTAATATATGACCTTCCTAATATTTAATTTGATGTATTTAGGAGGTATGATAGAAGTATTAATCCTGGAGTAAGGAAGACCTAGGTTCAAATCTGCCTTAGATAGTTTTGTCTGAGCCTGGAGAGTCAATTCTTTAAGCCTTAGTTTCCTCATCTGTAAAGCATTGTACCTGCCTTGCAGGGTGGTTGTAGGACTCAAATGAGATAATATATGTAAAGTGCTTTATAAAACTTAATGTGCTATATTAATGCTAGTTTTATTACTGTTATTATTAGCTAAAATAGAAGTATTGTTATCAGCAACTAAAATATAAATATTCTTCCAAGTATGTAACCAGTAGTAGGTGTTGTACACACATTCAGGCTGGATAGTCTCCCGGTCTATAGTACAACACTCCCCAAAGCTTGGGAACAAGCCTCAAACTTGAATTCAGGTTGGAGAAATACTCTTCATCGTCAATAGCATTTTGAAAGAGTTGAGCTCAAGCTTAGTCTAAAATTCCTACACCCACACGCACCCCAAAAAGGACGGATTCTTCAGTCTAGCAGTCGTCCCGACTGGTTGTAGCACATTCATAGCTGACTCTTGCCTACCCGGCATTCCACATTGAGCAGGGATAGGGAATACCACTGGGGACAGCTGCTGATGCTGCTTAGAGCCATTTTTTTAAACCCTTACCTTTCATCTTAGAATCAATACTGTGTATTGGTTCTAGGGCAGAAGAGCAGTAAGGGCTAGGCAATGGGGGTTAAGTGACTTACTCAAGGTCACATAGTTAGAAAGTGTCTAAGGTCAGATCTGAACCAAGGACCTCCTGTCTCCAGGCTTGGCTCTCCATCACCAGCTGCCCCATGCTTAGGGCCATTTTGAGACAGCAAATGTCTATCTCTGATTAACCTTAAATAAAGCCTATGCAAACAAAACCAACTGAGTCTACTCTCTTTGGTCTATGGACCTGGAAAATTCTTTAAGCCTAGTATTGCTTATCAATCAGTCAACCAATCAATCACAAGCATTTATTAAATACAGAATATGCAATGGGCACTGAGAATGCCAAAGACAAAATGAAAGGGTCCTACCCTTAGAAAGCCTGTTGTCTTTGAGAGACAGAGAGACAGAGACAGAGACAGAGACAGAGAGAGACAGAGACAGAGAAAAAGAGAGAGACAGAGAGACAGAGACAGAGAGACAGAGACAGAGGAAGAGACAGAGAGAGAGAGAGAGAGAGAGAGAGAGAGAGAGAGAGAGAGAGAGAGAGAGAGAGAGAGAAAGAGAGAGAAAAGCTGTCCCAAAAGTGTTGGGGCAGTTTTGAAAATAGGAAATTGGGGATACCCTGTATATACAAATTCTATGCAAATGAAACACAAGGCAATTCTGGCACATGGGCATTAGGAGCTAAGGGCTAGGTGGGGATTAGACAACACTCCAAGGAGAAGGTGCTGCTTGAGCTGAGCCTTGAAGGAAACAAGGTATTTTCTAAGAGGCATAGGGGAGAAAGAAGCATATTCCAGTCATGATGGATAGCCCATTCATGGACAAGAAAGTGGAGAATCGTATGTGAACAAAAGCAAAAAAGGCATTTGTCTGAGCTTTAGGATGTTGGGGTTTTTATAGGACACAATATATAGTAAGCCTAGAAAGGTAGGTTGAGGCTGGTTGTAAAGGCATTTGAATGCCAAACTGAGAAGTTTATATTTGATCCAAGAGGTAATTCAGAGCCAGCCAAGTTGACTGAGTCAGGAAATGCTGTGGTCAGAAAAGTTCTTTAGAAAAATTACTGAGTGAAGGATGGATTGGGGCAGCGGGGCAAGACTTGAGCCAGGGCAACCGATTAGAAGATTTTTGCAATAAATAAGCCAGCTGAGAGGTGATGAGAGTCTGAACTCATGTTGGGGCTGTGTGACTAGAATAAAAAGGGCTCAGTCTGAAAGATGTTGTGGTGGGATAACTGGCAAGATTTGTCAACTGATAGTATAAATGAGACTATGAAGAATGAGGATTCAAAGAAAATACCAAGTTTGCAATCCTAGGAGATTGGACAGAGGGAGATGCCCTCAAAAGAAATAAAAATGTTTGAGAAAGGGGTGGAATTGTGCAAAGGCCAATCAGGACTCCTGAATTTGATGATGAAGCTTGTTTTCCTTGCTCCTAGCAGATAAATGAAGGACAAGAGGTATAGAAGGAGGCATGCGTATTCAAACATAGACAATTTTTTGTGTGACTATATATATATTGGTTACTACCAGAAGATGAGGTTTATTGGGAAAAGGAGGGTACAAGAGACACTTATAATACTTCTGGAAAAAAAGGAAAGAAAGGGAGAAAGGAATTTTTAAAAATCTTTTAAGATGAACAAAAGAGAACAGAAGGAAGGGTATTACAGATAAGGAATATTTTTTTAAAAGCCATATGTTGTGACAATTCACAGTTTCACTAGCAGTCTTTTAATCTGTTTTTGTCTAGGGGAAATATTTAGGTTTATTGATATTTCCAAAGGTTATAATAAAAAGAAAAATTTCTCTTAAAAGAAATTGGGTTTTAAGAGAAAGATACTGAATCTGTCTTGGACATTGTTGAGTATGAGATGCCTCTTACACATCCAGTAGGAACAGTTCAGTTGATAGTTGATGGTATGGGTGTGGAGCTCTGAGAAGACTGGTGTGGGATATAGAGCTCTAGAAATCATGGAATTATGGATTTAGTGTCAGACAACTTTAGAGACCATCTAATACAGCTGCCTCACTTTACAGATAAGGAAATGAAGCCCTAAGAAAAATAATAATTTGCTCAAGGTTACACTGGTAGTACATAGCAAAGGCAGAGTATGACCCCAGGTCTTCTCACTCCAAATCCATTGCTCTCTCCCCTCTGTCAAGCAGTCTCAAAGTCATTTGCACAAAGATGCCAATCAATCAAGAACTGACAGGCAGCTAGGTGGTTCAGGGGATAGAGAGCCAAGCCTAGAGATAAAAATCCTAGGTTTAAATCTCCTCAGACATTCACTACCTCTATCACCCTGGACAAGACACTTAATCCCAGTTGCCTAACCCTTACCATTCTTCTGCCTTGGAATCATTACACAGTATTGATTCTAAGATAGGAGTTAAAGGTTTAAAAAAATGAGAACAGATGAAGTCAATAAAATGAGACTGTGCCGCTAGAGATGAGAAGAGGTCTAAGAATGAAGCTTTGGGGGAATCCCACAATTAGTGGGTGTCACATGGGCAATGAACTAGAAACAGAGACTGAGAAAGAATAGTTAGAGATGCCAGAGGACAAACAAGAGAGAGTCATGCCAAGAAAATCAAGAGAAGAAATATCAAACAGGTGCAGAGAATGGTCAGCAGCATCAAATGCTGCAGAGAGGTCAAGAAGGATAAGGAATACCAAATACCTTCATATTTGGCAATCGATATCATTGGTAACAGCTTGTCTGGCCACTCTACTCACCACATTCCAATGGCTCCCTATTGCCTCCTGGATCAAATAAGACACTTTGCTTTCCTTTGTATTTAAAGCCCTTCAAGACATAGTCTTTTCCTGCTTTTCCAATGTTCTTACATTTTATTCTTCTCAACTCACCCCAAGATCCAGTCCTACTATCCTTCTTGTGTTGTTTTTCACACAAGACACTTTATCTCCCATCAGGCATTTATTCTGGCTGTCCCTCATGCCTAGAATGCCTTCCTTCCTCAACTCACTTCTTGGCTTCCCTGATTTTCTTCAAAAAAGTTCAAATTCCTACTTTTGCAGGAGGCCTTTCCCAGCTTCTCTCCCACTTCTGATACCTTCCCTCTGAGACTACTTCCATTTATACTACATTTGGTATATACATAATTGTTTATATGATATTTCCCCCAGCAGAATGTGAGCTCATTGAGGATAGGGTCCATATTTTTTGTCTTAATTTTATCCCCAATGATTATTATAATTTCTGGCATATAGTAGATACTTGCTAAATGTTCATTTACTGACTGAGAAAAGTTTCAGTTGAGGGTTGAGGTCTGAAATAAAATTTCAAAGGATTGAAAAACTATCATGCTCTAACTTTTCATATATCACCTTTAACAAGATCTAACTTTTAGCTATACATATTGGGGAACTATAAAAATTTTAAATATCTGAGAAGAGAAGGGATCATCAAAAATCCAATGGAGAGCTCCTCTTTTCAGTTCTGTGAGAACTAATTGCAGGCTTTTTGCATCCCTATACACAGATCCCTTGAGACATCTCCGAAATCCAGTGCAATTACCTGAGGAAGACAGAGATTCCTTCTACCACCCAAGTTCCATAGAGGATGTCATTGAAGAACCCAAAATGCTGAAGACATTTCATTATAAAGTGCTACAGGGTCCAGAAGAGGACAGAGACCATATCTACCATGGTGTAGATTAACCAATCTAATCACATTAACCAAGAAACCAAAGACTCAAGCAAAAGAGATACCATACATTTTCTCTTCTGTATTTTTTTTCTTGGCTCTGGCTCCTCTTTCTACCTTAGTGCTAAGAAGGATCATGGAACTGTAATTTTCTCTCTTCCTAAAATATCTTTGCTTTATTTTTTTCTGTCTTCACTGGATATCTTGTGATTATTAAGGCTAGCTAAAGAATAGCCATGACAATCACAGGATAATATGCTCATAATTCCAAGGAATATAACATATGAAATTCATATTTATTAGACTTTAGAATGTAAGAGAGGTAAATAGACAGAGACAGAGAGTCACATGGAGTTTGTGATGTGTCTGTATTGGGTTAGTCCTCTCTGGGTTTGACTATCTCCTCCCTCAAAGTCTAATGCAGAATAAAGATCATATCTTCGTAGCATTCCCAGACCCCTCCTATGATGCTATAAATATTGATTTGTAGAAATAAACATATACACATAAGTCAGAAGTTCAAATCAGGCTGGATCTGTTAAAAAGGGGGAATTGTGAGAAAGTTGTAATGGAATCTTGTCTTCTTGTCATCTTAAATTAGTTTGGGCAAATATAAATTAAATTAAATTAGATAAGACATTACATTTGAAATCAGATTCTCTCAGTTGTTTCAAAGACCTTCCTCATATTGATAATGAATTGAGAGCAAGATTGAGACAGAGAATTGGCATTATTTGAAATTATGCAATAATGGAAGCCTTTCCAATAAGGTCAGGAATAAAACAAGACTACACATTAACACCACCATTATTTGATAGAGTTCTAGAAATTTAACATTAGAAATTATATAAGAAAGAAGAATTGTGGTTAAATCCAAAGGTGCTTATACACAGCTCATGGGAATTTTAGAAGATCTTCCAAGAATGATAGAGAATCCTGAGACTAAATTGTTTATAGGCATTCAGAAGAGCTCATTTGGTTTGTGGGTTTCGGTGGCTTTAAGGAAAGGGTTTCCACACAAGTTTGAGGACATCAGACAGGGAATGAGTAAAATGTTAGTAGATGAGTGCATGGACTGAAGGACTAATAGAGAGAGGATCAGAGTGAGACATCTGTGGACTAAAGATGAGATCAGGCCAAACCAGCAATCACAGCATGTGATGAGAATGAAGCCCAGGCAACAGCTCCTTTCTTCCTCCTACTTTGATCAGAGGTTAAATCTAAACACTTTTCCTTGCAATCTCCTAAACCTCCATACCAATGAAGAGGATGTTTGAGTGCATATTTGCATTTTTATATTACATGATATAGCTGATAAATGACATGGCCATTAACAGTGATTTTGTCAGTAGGGGACATAAAAAAATAAAAAAGAAAGAAGTTAAGGAAGATAAATAGAATTTTAGAAAAATTTGATATGATAGACCTCTAGAGAATACTGAATGGGAATATAAAGGACTATATCTTTTTCTCAGCAGTACATGTCACCTTCAAAAAAATTGACCATATAATAGGGTGTAAAAACATCACATTCAAATGCAGAAAAGAAGTGTGAAACACATCCTTTTAGATCATAAGACAATAAAAATTACATTCAGCAAAGTGAAACAAAAAGTCCAAAAGTTGACTGGAAATTAAATAATCTTATCCTAAAAAATGAATGTGTCAAAGAACAATTCATAGAAACAATAATTTCATTAAAGAGAATGATAATTCAGAGTCAATATACCAAAATTTATAAGATACAACAAAAGCAGTACTTAGGGGGAATTTTATAGATCTAAATGCTTACATTTGTAAAATAGAGGAGTGGATCAATGAATTAGGCCTACAACTAAAAAAAAAAAACTAGGAAAAGAACAGATTAAATATCCCCAGTTAAAGACCAAATTGAAAATCTTGAAAATCAAAGGAGAGATAAATAAAACTGAAAGTAAGAAAACCATTCAAATAATAAATAAGGCAAGGAGTTGGTTTTATTTTTTAAAAAACACAATAAAATAGGTAAACCATTGATTCATTTGTTCTATTTTTTTTAATTCTTAATTTCCATCTTAGAATCAAGACTGCATATTGGGTTCCAGGGAAGAAGAGTAGGAAGGGCAGGGCAATGAGGGTTAAATGGCTTGCTCAGATTCACATAGTCAGGAGGTGTCTGAGGCCAGGTTTGAATCTGAGACCTCCCATCTCTAGACCCAACTCTCAATACACTGAGCTACCTTGCTGCTCCTGGTTAATTTGATTAAAAAGAAGAAGAAGAAAGTAAAATTACCAGTATCAAAAAATAAAAAGGTGATTTTATAACCAATGAAGAAGAAAATAAGCAATTATTAGGAGTAATTTTTCCCCACTCTATGTCAATAAATCTAGCAATCTAAGAGAAATAGGTGAATTAAAAAAAAAGTGATATTATCTAAGTCTAAAAGACCATGCTTTTAGAATGAGAGCTCGAAAGTTAGCCTATCAGAAAAGAGATGTCTCTATAAATAGGTAAAACTATATATCTCTTTTCCTGATAGGAAAAAAAGCTGATTAGAGAAATAGTTTCTACAATTTTGATTCTGTCTGAGATTATTTTGGACTGTCTTGGAACCTGAAAGGTAACAGAATTAATAAGGAGATGAGACAGTAGGAGAGAGGTAGTGACTGGTATAGCTGTCCCCATATGCACCTGAAAGGCAATGGATCACACACTTACCTCTTATAAGAGCTCTAAAAGAGATAATCATAGACAAAAAAAGACTCTATATTACCTTTATTTTCATGATATACCAATTTCCTTAGAGAACTTCAATAAAAAATTAATTGAAACAATAAGTATAATAAAGTAGTACAGTATGAAATAAACACAAATATCATCGGCTTTTTTGAATAGTGTTAATAAAATTGTAGGAGATGAAAAAATTCATCCCATTAGGAATAACTTCAAAATGTATAAAATACCTATAAGTCAACAAAGCATGACACATTCTGGACTTATGTGAATTCAACTACAAAAACATTCTTTACAGAAAAAAAGCAAGACAAATATTTTGAGAGAGATTAATTGTTCATGGCTAAGCCACATCAATACAATAAAACATATAATACTAGCTAAATTAATTACAGACTTATTGCAGGAACAATCTGGTTGACATTACTCCAGTAGTTGAGACATAAGCTATAATCATTTCATTTCATTTCATCATTTGGATCTATTTTAAATGCCCTGGAGAAGAAAATAATATATAGAACTTGTCCCAAAACAAATGAATTTCTAAAAAATATAGTAACTTTGACAAGATGTAGGGGAAGATAGGTGGCTATAGAAAGATAGAAAGTCCTAGAAACTCAAGGTTCTGGGTTCAAATATTATCTCAGATACTTCCTAATTATGAGACCCTGGGCAAGTCACTTAACCTCAATTGCCTAGCCCTTATAGATAAAAGTTGCCTTTTATTTTTTAATTTAAAAAAATAAGTAATTTTTAAAAAAGTGGAATGGCCCTATCTGGAGTGGCCAGGTTTTTTGACCATCCAAAGTATGTCTGAATGGACCCTTCAGATGAAAAAGAGGTTTAAAGCCTCTCTGTTTTCTGAAGCCAATGCCTAGTTTGATTCTGTATACCCCAAAGCTGATCTCCCAATTCTAGTATAAAGACAAGGAAGCTGTTCTTCCACTGTAGCCTTTTGCAAGCAGCCTTGACTAATTCATTATCAGTCAGACTGATTCATTTAAAGTATTTTACATATCAAGAGGTAAGGCTTTCTGACTGTGACTGGCAAATTTATGTAAATTGAAATACAGAGCAGCCATAAAATAACTTCTTCCTTGGAATTTTTAGGGAGGAAAAATACAGCAGCTTAAACTCACCTCAGTGAGGTGACCCCTAGGTGCTTCTATTCTGTGCCTTTACTAAAAGTATAAGTTCTGATGGTCCCATCTAGCAGAAGAAGCCCTGAAACTGATGAAATATGTTGTCAGAGGATCTCAGCATGCTTTGAAACACACAAATCTACCCCAAACCCCACTAAGTGCAGAGAGCTTCTCCACCAGGTTGTTCCGCAGCAGCTGCTGAATTTTCTAGGAGATCCTCAACAATTCAGAAAGATGATCCATTAAGATGGAGAAGAGGGATGGGGTGCATTCTGCACTGGTAGAAGGAGTTCCCACAATGACAAAATCATGGATTTTTTTTTTTTTTGGTATTTAGGAAGCCAGAATCTGCACCATGACCCAGAGACAGAAGCTGGTACCTATCCACTGTGCTTTATCACTTCGTATCCATCCTTTCTCTAAGCCAAGGGTAGCTTCTTATAATAAACAGAGAGGATCGCAGCTCCACCTAGTGGTGCAGAAGCACCACAGAGCTGGAGGGTTCTTAACCTACAGGTCCTTTACTCTAACCCCTTATTTTACAAATAGAAAACAGAAGCCCAGAGAAATTAAGTGACTTGCCCAAAGTCACACAGGCAGTAAATGACCAAGCTGGGATTCAAACCTACATATCTAACTCAAAAATTCTATATTTTCCCCACTATATCACGAATTTGCAAAAGAATAAATTGAGAAGTTTTATCATTGAGTTCTTTTAGCTGTGTTCAAATCTTCATGACCCTAAAATTTTAGGGTTTTCTTTGCAAATATATTGGAGTGGTTTGTCATTTCCTTTTCCAGCTCATTTTACAGATGAAGAAACTGAGGCAAACAAGGCTAAGTGACTTGCCCAGGGTTTCTCAGCTAGTGTTTGAGGCTCAATTTGAACTCATGAAAAAATGAGTCTGATTCCAAATCCAAAACTTTATCCACAGCATCACCTAAGATCCCCAACTAAGAAGTTTAGTGACAACAAAATGTATCATTAAAACTCAGCTGTGCCCCTTGTTCTTTTTGTGAATTTGGTTGCCCAGATGTTTGCCACTAAACTTCAGTATCTTCACCAGTATAAATAATTCCTTTAGGGGGAAGCTGAGTAGCTTAGTGGATTGAGAGCCAGGCCTAGAGATGGGAGGAACTAGGTTCAAATTTGGCCTCAGACACTTCCCAGCTGTGTGACCCTGGGCAAGTCACTTGACCCCCATTGCCTAGCCCTTACCACTCTTCTGCCTTGGAGCCAATATACAGTATTAACTCCAAGAAGGAAGGTATGGGTTTAAAAAAAAAAGAAAAAAAAGAATTCCTTTGGTGGGATGCATAAACTTCCCTGCCCCTTGCCTGGTATTCAGCCATTGAATACCAGATCTGTCACATACAAATTATGTGGTCTTGGTTGACCACTTGGTTATCTCTTAAGCTTTCTGGATATCAGTTTCTTCATCTGTTAAAATAATTTCTTTCCATTGTTAAAAAGCTGAAAGGAGTTAATGTATAGCTTTATGCACTGAATTTGTAGCAGAAACAAGACTAGATCACCAAAATCCAGTCATGTAGCTCAACATTCCTTTCAACATACCATTTCTAGTTACCTCTTTTTGCCCAGATAACTCTGCAACCATTCCATGAAGGGAATTCTGGAGACTTCCAATTTATTTATCCAATTATCCTCAATTTGGACTCTAGGACTCAAGGCTGGTGTCCTTGAAATTGTGGGAAAATCTTCCAAAAGTCTTCTTGTTCCCATCGCCTGTTTTCAACAAGGATACCCTTGTTACCCAGGCAGATCAGTTTCTTTAAGATATTAGAAAAGTGAGAAAGCACATTTAGGAAGTATGATTATATTCTTCATATATGAGGGGATAGTACCTTCCCAACCCCAAACCCAACAGCTTTCATTTACCTCTTGATAAAAACTATAGTATGTCTTAAAATCTATAGGAGCAATGCCTTGTAAAGGCTTGTCCTTGCTGGTGATATGGCTTAAAGGGATAATTGAAAGCCCCCACCACCATCACCAAATCTGCCCTATTCCTTAGCCAAGATGACAAGATGTAATCCAAGTTCTTCCACTTACTACCTGTGTGACCTTAGTTGCTCACTTGATAGCCATTTAATCTCTGGGGTCTTAGTTTCCTCATCTGTAAAATTCACTCTTTTGGATTAAGTATCCCACTTTATAATGGAAGGTGGGGTGGCAATCATGAGGCTTCTTTCTATTGAGAATTAATAAGAAGTCAGGATGATGCAGAGAAATAAATGGCTGGATTTGAAGTTCATGGACCTGACTTTGAAACTTGGTTCTACACATGTGATACCCAGTGGAATCACGCGTCAGCTATGGGGGGGGGGGGGGAGGAAAAGAAAATGATCTTTGTCTTTAATGAATAATGCTTGGAAATGATCAAATAAAATATTATTTTTAAAAAAGAAAAGAAACTTGGTTCTACTACTTGCCGTCTGTGTGAACTTGGACAAGTTACTTAATCTCGCTCAGACTCTTCTGTAAAAGGATGGAGTTGAGTGACATATATGTTCTCTAATCTCCTTTCTAGCTCTAGAACCAAGATGCTACTTTTAGGCTTTCTCCTTCCTTGCCAAAATAATCAAACTCCAGCCAGAAGCCAGGAACTCTCCTTGGATTTCATAGCAAGCCCTCTGCAGCCTCCTCCTTGAGTGTTTGGTTTGTCTGTATACTTGTACTGGGAATGTGGGGACTGTGAGTGCATCTCCCCTAGTCCAATTGTTTCAGCTCTCCAGCTGTGAAAATGATATTGCTTAAGCAGAAGGGAGTATTAGTGGAATCCATTGTCCTGGAAGAATGCTTTAGTCAGCAGGCTTATTTTCTTTTTATCATCTTTTCATTGCTTGAACAGACTTTCACAGGCATCATTTAGATGCAAGTCCCCAAAGGGTATCACCCTACTATACCCCAACTTTAAATAATACATTCAGAGCTCTCTCTGCACCCAACTACTGAAGCCTACCCTGTAAGAAAATCCCACGTCTAAACACCTACAAAAGGAAGGAGAGAAAGCATGTTCCCTCTGCAATGACAATATTGTCCATCTTTATGTAGCACCTCTAAGATTTATAAAACCTTCCTCATAAACATTTCCTTGGCATACTTTTCCAAATGGGTTTCCAGGGCACATACTGGCCATAAAAGGTTAATTAGGAGTGACGGGAAATTTCTAACTCTATACCAGATACTGATGCTATCTAGGATAATGGACTGAATTAGCTCTAGACAAAAACAATTAAAAAAATAAGTTCAATTTTAGTTTATCAGAACTCTACCCTTAGCTGCATAGGGAGGGCTTGGCTACCATCTAAAGAGCGATCAACTTACCCTTTGGCAGGAGAGACTTTTTGGTTATTGTCCATTAGCAGACAGAATAGAAGATGGCTAGCAGTTGGCTCCAAAGAGATGAGGCCCAGAAGATGGCAACAGAGAGAGGCTTGGCATACCTAAAATCTGCATGGCAATGCTAAGCACCTAGTGGAAAACGGAGACTTGGTGCCTTCAGCAGACTGCAGCAGACTGCAGCAGAGGGAAATATGATGACATGGCCAGAGGCTATCAGCAGTCTTGAAATATCAGAGTTTCTTTGACCATAACCATCCCCTACATGGATGCCTTCCATACCTGATCGGTCATAGCACATCACATGTCTTCTCTGAGTGTATACCCTGCCTTGGCTGTCTGTGCTGTTAATTAAACATGTTTGATTATGTCTTTTTGTATGAACTAATAAGGCCCCCAGCTTCCTAATAAAAGTAAACACCACAGTGAGAGTTTGTGAGCTATAGTTTTAAATAATTACCAAGCTACAGAGTGTTCAAAACTAGCTTTTCTAGGGGCCTTGTAGTGAAAGTGTCTTCTGGAGCCTTCTGGTTGACAATTTAAGAGTCTATTTAATTGTCAATTTTTATAATGAGAATATAATTAATTCTATGTGACATTTATATACTTTTAATTTTGCAGATGACTTTACTTTATTATAATCTCATAATTCTCTTTCATGAAACTGATGAAAAACCCCACATAAATTTTAAATCAGAATTAAAATATACCCTGACTGTGAGCTGCTCAAGGACAGGAACTATCTTTTTCTTTGTATTGCCCTCCCCAGTTCTTAGCACAATACTTGGCACCCAGTAAGTGCTTAATATTAAAATTAAAATTAACTAATTTTAAATTAAAATGAAATTGATTAATGATTAATCATTTAAAATTGTTATTGATTGGTTTATTGATTGACTGGATATTCCTAGCCACAGCACAAGGGGACAGCATTAGTCTAGGGTCTGGAACCTAAGGACAAAGGGAGTTGGAGAGGTCAAAGTTGGAGGGCCCTATAGTATGAAGGGTTTTATATATCAAACAGAGCATTTTGCATTTGTTCCTGGAGGCAATAGAAAACCACTGGAGTCATTGAATAAGGGGGTAACATGTGTTTTGGGGAAATCACTTTAGTGGATGAATGGAGGATGGACTGAAGTGGGGAAAGACTTGAGGCAGCCAGACGCACAAGCAGACTATTGTAAGCAAGAGATGAGGTATGAGGATCTGAATTAGAATGGAGGCAATGTCAGAAGAGAGAAGATGGTATATTTGAGAGGTAACATAAAGGTAAAATCAACATGTCATGATAACAGCATGAATATGGGGAGTGGGAAAACAATGAAGAATCCAGAATGACTCCCAAGATGTGAATCTGAGAGACTGGGAGAATGGTGTTGCCCTCTTCAAAACTAGAAAAGGTAGGGAAGGAACTTCCAACAACCCCTCAAATCCCTTTAAATTGGTGAGTACCCATGCCCCCTAATTGCTAAAAAAAATTGAATTTTCTTTCAAGGATTCAGAGAACAAAAAAAGAACTGTTTCCTATTGATCTCCCCTGATGCCGAGGTGAGAAAATGATTCCCCACATCCTACCCCTCAGCTTCCTATTAACACAGCTGCCAAGCAGTGTGACCTGGCTTCAGAAGCAAGGAAAACATTTCCAAACAACATTCTGAGCCAGGAAGATAAGAGAGGCCAAGGAAAGATATAGAGGTCCTAGTTGGGGACTGTGCTTGTGGACAGGTGCTAAACGTTGAAGACTGGTTCCTAAGTGACTGATGTAAGAACAAAGAAAGGTCTTCCTCAGCTGCCCCAATGCAAACAGAATGGAATCACCCAACAGAGACCAGTGAACCTAGCCCAGGGAATCTCATTGCAGGTAGATAGATTCTTATAAAACTCAAACTTTCTATAATCATTATAGTATCTGGGCCTGCACTGTTGGTTGGTAGGGGAAGGGGGCAGTTGTGAGAGGTAATGATTTTCTCCCAGGCTCTTTTCTTTTGAGAAACAGGGAGGGAGGAATGGGGAGGACACATATAGGAAGATAGAGAAAGGGACAGAGTATTGCAAGGAACTAAAGATGTTTCCTTTATTGAATTGAATTGAATTAGAATTAGAATTGGAATTTCACTAGATGTGCAAAAAAAAAGTAATTCAGTAGCTGCTTTGTGACCATTTATAGCCTTATTTTTTCAGGACCAACTAAGCCAGAATCTGCTGACATCCCCAGCATCTGGAAGATAACTGAAATGGTTTAGCATAAAAGAAGACAGGCTCCTTTAGGGCCAGGGGCTGCTTTATTTTTTGTTATTATCTCTGTATCTTTAATGTCCAGCACAGTACCCAGCATATAGTAGGTGCTTAATAAATACTTACCTGTTCATTGTTTGAAGAGGGCTGCCATGATCTCCCTAAGTCTTTTCTTTTCCAAACTAATCACTCCTATCCCTTTACCAGATCTTCAAAGGACACTATCATCTCTAATCTCCACTATTCTGACCACCTTCCTCTGGTCACCTAGCTCATCAATGTCCTCATGTTCTAGTTCTAGTTCTCTGATTTAATTAGGATCTCAAATACAGAACAGTGGAGTGACATCCACCACTCTAAGCTTCCATTACCAAGTGCCAGATCTCTAGTACCTGGGACAGCTCCTGTGTTACCTGCACAACACCCAGAAATGCTACCCATTTTCAGGGAATTCTCTGGGGTTAACATTTGCTCAAAAACATGGCTCACAAACTCCAGATAATGAGCTTAATTTTATCAGTCAACCAACAAACAACAGTGATTCAAAGTAAAAGCATTTAATGAAATAGCTTAATGAAAGAAGTAATAACAGAATAGTCTCCCCACAAACTGAGGGTTTACTTTCACATATAATAGCCAAGTTCTTTGAGAAAACCAAATATCAGCCTTAACTAGACTCAGTTGCTCTAAATGATTGCCTTTCTTATGGAAATGTGCTCACTAGTAATCCAACACATCATCAAATCCTTCTTGTATATATAGAAAAAATTAATACAAGGGTATTGAAGCATCACCAGAATCTCTGCCTGATTAAGACCGTAAGAGCACTTGACTTTAGAGTTCAGCAATTCAGAAGGCAATCATTGCCTCTACAGGAGTTATGAGGAAATAGGGAGGAGAGCTGGCAGGTCTTGTGAGAGGGATCCCTCTGATAAAGGACCGGACAAGGTTGTGACCCAGAGTTAGTTGTATACCACACAGAACAACAAAGAAACACAAGGCAAAGATCAGGGATTTTAATCTCTGTAAGGAGAAAATATGTCCTCCTAGAGAGCAAATTTACCTCCCACCCGTCCATCTAAATCAGTATTGGGGCAAAGCCCCTTTTGTCCTATAATCATTAGAGATTTTACTTTTCACAGTTCCCAACCATCTTGATCATTCAGTTCCTTTCCTTCAGAGTGCTGCCTTTGGGCGTCTTATTTCTAGAGTTAATCTCCTAAATGAAGTTTCAGAAATGTTCATCTGAAGATTATGTGTAAGAACTTTTAGCACACCTTTATGCTACTCTTCCAGCTGCTCCTTTAAGATACTGAAGGGAAAGAAGCAAAGAGATACATCAGTGAGAAAGCTGGTATCCATTCCAAGAGCTCTAAAAGGACATTTAGGCTTGAACTTGATGAATTTTGTCATGAGTTTTAAAAGGTTAGCCAGAAGTTTTAGTAAAGTCTATCCTACAATAGAAAATGTCCCAAAAGGTGAGGGCTAAGCCATTCTTCCTAGGATAACAAGGCCACTTTTATGCTAACTTGAACAAATATGGCCTTTTGGATAAGGACTCTGCTTATAGATACTTAGAAAAATAAATTTAGTATTGAGAGAGGCCTTCAAAGCCAAGCATCCTGCTTAGCTACACCCTATATTTTCATTACATTTTTCTGGGGAAATTTCTTTCCAAACCAAATGAGTCTGACATATTGGGATAGAGGAGGAAATATTGACTTTGGAGTCAAAGAATGTGATTTCAAGCCCTTCTTCTGTCATTTACTACCTAGGTGGCCTTAGGCAAATCATTTAATGTCCTTAGAATTTAATTTCCTCCTTTGTAAAATAAGGCAGTTGATTATGCCAGAGGACATATGATGAAGGATGCTATTAATCTCCTGAGACATAAGTCTCAAAATGCAGAAAGAGACATTTTGGGGGATATGGTCAACATAGGAATTGGTTTGGCTTGACTATCCATATTTGTTACAAGGGTTCTATTCATTTTTTCCAATGTAGGGGAGAGGATGAGGGAGAGAAAACAAATATTTGTTCTTTCAAAAACCAAGGATTAAAAAACATAAAACAAAATGAGGGGTGGTTTGGATTAGATTATTTCTAAGTACTTTCCAGGTTGAAATTTATGAATTTATGAGATCTTTACTCTAAAATAATAGGAAGGACCTTAGAAATCAACTATTCTGACTCACAGATTTTCCAGAAGAGAAAATTAAAGCCTGGGGAAATTAAGTGACTTGAACTCAGGGCTTTTGATTCCAAATCTTTTCTATTACAGCATACTTCAGCCACTTCTTTTTCCATTTATGTTGAAGGATCTTTAAAGTCCTGCCTTGCTCACTCTGATGTTTATAAAGAGAGAGCTGAGAGAATTATTCTCTTGCCTGCTACCCTTTCCCAGCAGAGGGGATGCAAGTGTCACTTGCCTGGGAAAGTTCAATACTTCCTAGTTATAGCTCTGCCTATTCAATCAAAATTTCCAAATGAAGATAGTTTGAGTTATCATTTTATTGAGGCAACATTCCTCAGAGGGGATATATGGTGTAATAGGGCTCAGAATCAAGAAGACTTTGATTTATGGCCCACGTCACATTAGCTGCTTGACCATAGACCAGTCACTTTACTTCCTTGTTCCTCAGGCAAATCACTATGATTCATCTACTAAGTCATATATAGGTAATTGATCTTCATCTTGTATTTACTGAGGGAGTTCTCACACCTGGAATTCCCTACTCTGATCAAATCAGAGATCACAGAAGTCCTGAAAGAATCTCATACTCAATAACTCCAAAGCATAACATTATATTTTGCCTCAAATCCACCCCTCCTCCAAATTTCCCCATATCTGTTGAGGGAACCACCATCTTCTAATCTTAAAAACCATTGTCAGTTTCCCCCCCCTCCCTTACCACCTCCCCAGAATCCAATTAATTTAAAGTATTCTTGACCGTACTTCTGCAACATCTCTTTCATCCATTCTCTTCATCTTAATTCAGGCCTTATCACCTGGACCATTAAAAAAAAATCCTAACTGGTCCGTTTCCCTTCAGTATCTTCCCTTTTAACCCATCTTCCATATGACCATCAGATTAATATTCCTAAAATACAACTCTGACTATGTTACTGCCACCCCTCCTTTAAAAAATGAACCTTTGATGTCTTTAGGATAAAAAACAAACCTCATTCAAGCATTAACACTCTCCATAATGTTTGTCCCTGTTTTATTTCATCATACTCACCTTCATGCACTCCACATTCTGGTTAAATTTGACTGAAAGCTATTCCCCAGACATAGTGCTACATCTCCTACTTCCATACCATGTTTAGGATGCACACCACCTCCCCTTTACATCACAATACTCAGCTTCTTTCAAAACACAACTCATGTGCCACCTCCTTGAGAAACCTCCATTATGATTTTCTCACTTTCTTAAAATGGCTTGGTATTACTCTTTAAGACATATATGTATATGCATGCACACATGGATGTACATGTGTACACATAAACACCTGTATGTGTATATATACTCAAAAATATGTATATACAAACACAGATTCCTAGAAAGACAGACAGACAGACAGATAGATAGATAGATAGATAGATAGATAGATAGATAGATAGATAGATAGATAGATGGGTAGATAGAGGGATAGATAGATGGATAGAGATGGTGAATAGATAGATAGATAGATAGATAGATAGATAGATAGATAGATAGATAGATAGATAGATAGATAGATAGATAGATAGATAGATAGATAGATAGATAGATAGATAGATAGATAGATAGATGGGTGGATAGATGGGTGGATAGATAGATGGATAGAGATGGTGGATAGATAGATAGATAGATAGATAGATAGATAGATAGATAGATAGATAGATAGATAGATAGATAGATAGATAGATAGATAGATGGGTGGATGGATAGATAGATAGATGGATGGATGGGTGGATGGATAGATAGATAGATAGATAGATAGATAGATAGATAGATAGATAGATAGATAGATAGATAGATATACTCAATTATCCCTTGTGTCTAGGTTTTGTGCCCCAGTAAGTTCCATGAGTTTAGAGACTTTCTGTCTTGGTAGCCCAAGCATCTAAAACAGTGCTTTGTCCATAGCAGGTGCTTATTAAATGTTTGTTGAATTGCATTGAACTATTCATGGATTACACAATGCTCTGCACCAAAGAGGAAAAAAAAAACTAGGAGTAATTTTTAACTTGCAAAATGCTTTACACACATTTTCTCATTTGATTCACAACAATCCTGGGAGGTGGACATTATTATTATCCTTTGCCATTTTACAAGTGAGGACACTGAGATTGAGAAAGTTAAGTGGTTGAGTGTCACATAGTGGGGCAAGATTCAAACCCAAGTTTTCCTGATTTTAAGTCTAGCACTCTAGAAAGGATGTGATAGTTGCCTTCAAGCACTTGAAGGAGGGAAATATTTACAAAATCCAGTCCCTGGCACTGATTTATTTTCCCACTCGTTCATCTAAGCATAGAATCTCAGAGATGGGAGGGACTTCACAGGTCCATCTCCTACTTGAACAAGAACCCATTCTACCATATCCCCAACAAGTAGTTGTTTAATTTGACTTCTTGAAAACCTCCAGTGACATAGAACTCATTACTTCTCCAGGCAGTCCTTTCCATTTGTGAATAGATTTCATTGTTAGGTCCTGACACTGAGCTGAAATCTACCTCTGCAACTCCCACCCATTTCTTCTAGTTCTGCCTTAAGTGGCCAAGCAAAACAAGTTTAATCCCACATGAAGCTCTGATCCCATCTAGAGAGCTAGATTTGGAGTCAAGTAGACAAGTCTGAATACTGCCTCTTATTATTTATGTGACCCTGGGTAAGTCTCAGCTTCAGTTTCCTCATCTGAAAAATAGATATAATAATGGTATCTACTTCCTAGAATTGTTGTAAGGATCAATTAAGATTATACACACATACAAGTGTATATATGTATATGTATATATTTAACAGATATGTATAGTTTGCATTTTGCAAACCTTAAAGCAATAACGAGGATTTGTATATACCCAGAACACTTAACATGGTAACACTCATGGAAGATACAAGGAAATTCTTCTGGGAGATGTTCTGTGTTTCCCTACCATGTAGCTGAGTAATCTTTTTTTTTTTTTAATATATTTTATTTGATCATTTCCAAGCATTATTCGTTAAAGACATAGATCATTTTCTTTTCCTCCCCCCACCCCCCATAGCCGACGCGTAAGTCCACTGGGCATTAGATGTTTTCTTGATTTGAACCCATTGCTTTGTTGTTAGTATTTGCATTAGAGTGTTCATTTAAGGTCTATCCTCTGTCATGTCCCCTCAACCTCTGTATTCAGGCAGTTGCTTTTTCTCGGTGTTTCCACTCCCATAGTTTATCCTTTGCTTATGAATGGTGTTTTTTTTTTCTCCTGGATCCCTGAAAGTTGTTCAGGGACATTACACCGCCCCTAATGTAGAAGTCCATTACGTTCGATTATACCACAGTGTATTAGTCTCTGTGTACAATGTTCTCCTGGTTCTGCTCCTCTCGCTCTGCATCACTTCCTGGAGGTTGTTCCAGTCTCCATGGAACTTCTCCACTTTATTATTCCTTTGAGCACAATAGTATTCCATCACCAACATATACCACAGTTTGTTCAGCCATTCCCCAATTGATGGGCATCCCCTCGTTTTCCAGTTTTGGGCCACCACAAAGAGTGCAGCTATGAATATTTTTGTACAAGTCTTTGTGTCCATTATCTCTTTGGGGTACAGACCCAGCAGTGCTATGGCTGGGTCAAAGGGTAGATATTCTTTTGTCGCCCTTTGGGCATAGTTCCAAATTGCCCTCCAGAATGGTTGGATCAGTTCACAGCTCCACCAGCAATGAATTAATGTCCCTACTTTGCCACATCCCCTCCAGCATTCATTACTTTCCTTTGCTGTTATGTTAGCCAATCTGCTAGGTGTGAGGTGATACCTCAGAGTAGCTGAGTAATCTTATACCAGGGTTCTCTGGTATCCATAGGAGGGATAAGGGAAAAGTACAAGCTCTCCTCTCTGGCTCACTTCCAAGCCCCTAGAGATGATCTTTCCCCAGTTTTAAGGGTCCTTTATTCCCCAATACCATTTAACCACTTAATGGTCAAATTAGCTTTTACAATAGAATACTTAATTCAAAGGAATAGTAAGAACAGACATTAAGATTTAAAAACAGGGGACAGCTAAGTGGCTCAGTGTATTGAGAGCCAGGCCTAGAGACAGGAGGTGCTAGGTTCAAATCTGGCCTCAGACACTTCCCAGCTGTGTGACCCTGGGCAAGTCAATTAACCCCCATTGCCTAGCCCTTGCTACTCTTCTGCTATGGAGCCAATACACAGTATTGACACCAAGATGGAAGGCAAAGGCTTAAAAAAAAAGATTTAAAAACAAACATATAAATATCTCCCAAAACCTTGGAGCACAATCCCTCCCAGAACCACCTCAGTCTTGGGAAAGAAAAATATTTTGTTCATAGCTTAGCTCCATTTCTAGCTAGCACCAAGTTACAGTTCAATACTCCACTCTGTCCCAGGCCCTCTGGTTTTTTAGGGCTTCCTTGCTGGGCCAGCTACAATATCTGACCTATAATCATGCCTCTAAAGTCACCACAGCTAGAATCTGGGTCCAGTTGGGATTCTACCACCTACAACCAGAACTGAAAGGACAAGCAAAACTCACTGAAACAAAACCTGTCCTTCAAGGGCACAAGGCTCAAATGAGGGAAAGAGTAAGGTTAATCTTGTTTCCCTCCTAAACCAATTCATAATGTTCATGTTGTTGAGAAGAACAGTATCTTCACTGTTTTGAGATGCAGCTAAAAAAAAAAGAAACTAATTGAGTCTGGGAGTTGTTTTTCAAAACCCTTACCTTCTGTCTTAGGATTAATACTGTTCATTTGTTCCAAGGCACAAGAGTGGTAAAGGTTAGGCAATGGGGGTGAAGTGATTTGCCCATTCAACTAGTTAGGAAGTGTTTGAAACAAGATTTTAATTCAGTACCTTCCATTTCTGGGATTGACTCTGAAACCAATGAGAAATCTACCTGCCCCCACAGTCTGTTTTGACTACATAGCCAATGAGAAAAGTTCCTCTTACCCACATGATAGAGGAACCTAGAATGTCGTCTCCCAGAAGATTTCTTATGTTGAGTGATCTGGACTTACACAAAGCAAAGCCACTTTTATCCTCTTATCATTCATGCATTTTTGTTCTCAATCTTCTCTTCTCCAGAATATACATTTACATATATATTACATAATATTACATAATATACATAAAATACATTTACATCCTCCAATCCATTTCCTTATGGTAGATTTTCCAATGGCCCCACCATCCTTCTCACCTTCTTCTGTCAAAGTCTTTCTTTAAATTAGCATCCAGAACTATACCCAAAGGGTTTTAAAAGACTGTCTGCCCTTTGATCCAGCCATACCACTGCTGGGTTTATACCCTCAAAAAGATAATAGGGGAAAATATGTGTTTAAAAATATTCATGGCTGCGCTCTTTGTGGTGGCAAAAAATTGGAAAATGAGGGGATGCCCTTCGATTGGAGAATGGCTGAGCAAATTGTGGTCTATGTTGGTGATGGAATACTATTGTGCTGAAAGGAATAATAAAGTGGAGGAATTCTATGTGAACTGGAAGGACCTCCAGGAATTGATGCAGAGTAAAAGGAGAAGAACCAGGAGAACATTATACACAGAGACTGATACACTGTGACACAATCAAATGTAATGAACTTCTCTACCTAGCAGCAATGCAATGATCCAGGACAATCCAGAGGAATTCGTGAGAAAGAATACTATCCACATCCAGAGAAAGAACTGTGGGAATAGAAACACAACTGCTTGATTACATGGGTCAATGGGGATATGATTGGAGATATAGACACTAAATGATCACCCTAGTGCAAATATCAATAATACAGAAATAGGTATTGATCAATGTAAAATATGTAAAACCCAATGGAATTGAGCATTGGCTATGGGAGGGGGGTGGGAGGAGAGGAGGGAAAGGACATGAATCTTGTAACCATGGAAAAATGTTCTTAATTAATTAATTAAATTTTAAATAAAGAAAGAAATTAGCATTCAAAATTGAATCCTGCACCCCTGTGACCCACTTCTCTCCAGCCTAATTCCTCCTTCCCCATCCACATATTTATCTCATGGACTGTGATGCCATAAAATGGACCTGGATTCTTTTACTACATGTTCCTTCCCCTCCCTCTCTGGAGCCCCAGAAATCTCCCAAGGAAGTCAACAAGAAACATCCCACAACCCTAATTGAGCAGGCAAACATATCCTCTAGGCTCTAACTCCAAGTCATAGTAGACTGTTTCATTACAAAGCTCACAAAGAACTCATTCACCACAAGCTGAAGGATATTATCTTAGAAGCCCAAGCAGCCATCTAAAATTGGACTTCATGATGACAGGGTCCTGTGGGCTCATGCCATTCCATCCTCCCTGACTAAGCACAGACCTGTATTATTTGATGGTCTTGTTTGTAAGGAATCATGGCAAGTAATTAGGGATTTTCAAAGCAGAGGGCAGGATTTCCATCATAACAGGCACCCAAAACAGAATTATTCTGTGCTCTGGTAATCAGAATATAGAGCTATAATTGAATTACTCTTCTCTCCATCCTCCCAAATCAGTTGAATATAGAGACACAGAGAGGCCCAGAGTCCTGGGGCTCCTTGTGGGTTATACTAATTTGTTCTCATCTGGTAACAGAAATATACCATTTTGCAAATGCCTCACTTACATGTGTACAGATACATCTATGGCTATAAACACACACAAAATCAGTTCTGCAGCTAAAAGGAAGCTTTTATAGAGAGACCATACAACTGCTGAGTCTGGGTCTTCCAAGATGGCATTACCGAGGTGGAGCCACCATGAATATAGGCTTAGTTCTCAGTGTAGCTTGTTTATTAGCTCTATTTTACCACCATACCCAGAGGTGACTAAGCTCAGGGGAACTGATTCACACTTATCAAACTCACAAGAGACTTATTTATTTATATTGTCAAGTGTCAATTTGTATTTTTAATTAAATTGTACTTTTTTCAATTAACAAGTATATTTTATCTGCCTCTCAGCTCACTTATCCCCCACTGAGGAAAAAAAAAGCAAAACCTTTGTAACAACTAGCCTAGCCAAGCAAAACAAATTTCCACATTGGCAATGTCCAAAATGAATATCTGAATGAATATCAAACAAATATGATTCTGTGAAGCAGATTTTTGACACTTTGGGCAATCTTTTTTTGTCTGTTTTTGGAAGAGGGAGAAGAAAATATAGTCTGGCCATGTATATGCTATGTATGGTTGAGGTAAATGAGAGACAGAGGTCATAGGCATTAAGGAGTTCAAGGAACTGGGATATCAGAACATTTGAAAGAGTCAGTGTTGGGACAGAAAAGAACACTGTCAATAATAAGATGCACAACAAGAATACCATTTTTTACCATGGCCAATGCAGAAACTTCTCCACTAAACCTGTTTGTTACAAGGGTTTTCTTTTTTCTTTTTGTTGTTCAAATGGGGAAGGAATGGAAAGAAGAGTTAATTCATTCTTGTCAATTGAAAACAGAATTAAAGAGGGAAAAAGAAGACACTGAGCCAGTTACCAAACATATTGGGAAAAGGGAGGGTGACCTGAAAGACCATAAATAAATAACAAAAATCTGGACAGGATGGAGTGAACTTTAAAGAAGAAGAGGAAGTTGTTGAATAATGGTGGCAAGAGAATCTTAAAGTAGAGTCTGAAATATTCTAGCTCCTCCCCTGAACTTGGGTGTCACATAAGAGTAGCCAAATTTGGGAAAGGGCTCAAGAGATGGTGGTGTTCTCAGGAGATAGGTAGGCTTCAGTAAACATCATTATATGGAAAGAACGTGGAAAGAGATCTAGGATGAGGAGTATTTTAACAATAGAAGAAAGTTCCAATCACACTTTAAGCTCTTTAATCAAGGACTCTTTTTACTTTCATATTTCTATCCCCAAGATCTGTTAGAGTGTTTGGAATGCAGTAGAAGCTTAATTAATGCTGGCTGGTTATTTCTAGAAGACAACGTGAAAATGGAGGATAGAAGAGATGGGATACCAGGGTCTAAGAGTGTGGGTGGGAGGAAAAAAATGCATTCCACTGGGAGGAGTATGCCCTGCCGCCATGATGAATTTCAATCTCCAGAAAAGTGTTAGTTCTACTCTCCAAGGTTGTTATTTCACAAGACAAGACATAGCTGACAAGGTAACTAGTATTATCATTAATTTGCACAGGGCCTATCTATAAAAAGGAGACAAGCATAGATCAGAAGGCTGCTTGTTGAGAATATAATCAGAGCAAAAGGATCTGGATGTTCTGGAGGAATATTTCCATCTTCCTGTGCACCTGATGGGTATGACTTTCTCTTTTCTAGGGATCTAAATGATCATACAATTCGAGGTAATTATTACCATTGCCTTGAGAAAGTAGCTATAGAAAAACTCTTTTCCTCTTGCTCTGTTTTTCTCCAAATTTTCTGCTATAAAAAAAAATGAAACCTGATTTTAGAGGTTAGAAAAGTCTGTGGAGGCTATTTAATCTAACCCTTTCATCTTACAAATGAGGAAACTAAGGTTCAGAGTGGTAATGAGTCTTGGCTAAGGTAACAAAGGACACCTGGAGGTGCAGTGGATGGAGCAGTGGATCTGGAGTCAGAAAAACTCATTTAAGTTCAAATCTAGCCTCATACACTTACTGGCTTTGTGAACCCTGGGTAAATCACTTCACTCTGTTTCTCTCAGTTTCCTCAAAAGTCAAATGAGCTGGAGAAGGAAATGACCAACTACTCCAAATATTTTCAGGAAGACTTGGACACAACGAAAATGACTGAAAAACAACAACAAAAGTCACAAAGTAGGAAGTGGAAGAGTTAGGATTTGAACCCACATCCTCTGATTCCAAATCTAGGGCTCCTCTTCTTGCACCAGGACACTTGTATATGAAAAGTATGTGATACATGGTTCGATTGGGGATGTGATTGGGGATGCTGACTTTAAATGATCTCTCTATTGCAAATATTAATACTATAGAAATAGGTTTTGAACAATGATACATATATAACCCAGTGGAATTGCTTGTGGGCTCTGGGAGGGGGAAGAGAAGAGGGGAGGGAAAGAACATGAATCATGTAACCATGGAAAAATATTCTAAGTTAATTAATTAAATAAAAAATGGAAAAAATGAAAAAAGAAAAGTATGTGATAAATGCCAAGAGTGCTGCTTACATTGCATTAGCTACAATTTCAAATCAAGACATCAGCATGTCAAAGAACTGTAATTTCATTGCCATGGATGCTCCTTCCATCAACACAAATCACAAATTTTCTGTCTCTTAATGCTAGGCGCTATATAAATGCTATTATTATTCATTCATGAGGTTCTTACTTTGTGTGTATTTGGGGCTGCGGAAGGAGGGATTCTGTCTTCTCATCATGTTGACTCACCTATAATTATTCTATATTTGGCATCCATATGTCCACACACTTGTGTATAATTCCTTTCTTTTGAGGTTTGGGGATTGGGGAACTTTGCATAATACCATCTCTCTGATCATATAATCAGTCTTTGAGTACAACAGTGTTAAGAGAATATTTATGGCTGAAAAGTCCATCCTCCTGCATCCAATTTGGTGACATGACTCCCCTATCTCAAGAAGGCTGGTCCTTGGATGGCAAGCAAAATATGTCAACAGGCCAGTAATTGTAGCCTTTTCAGATTAAAAGTTCCTGTGCACAGCTTGTGAGAAGCCAACATTGTTTCTGTTTGACAATGAAGTATCAGAGAAAAACTCTGGAGGAGAATTCATTTCATCTGATACATTCCCCTTTAGGATACTTCAGGACATTATTCAGGAGTTCCTTGTTCTTATCAACTATACATTTGGTAAATGGGGAAACTGAGACTGAAAGAGATTGAGTAACTTTCTTTCTGGCCTAAATTCATTCCTAATTTATTCCTTTATGAATATGATTTTTCTCTTTTGAGTTATTCCAGAGTTTCTTAAAGGATTTTCTTTCATACTCTTTCATATCATAAAACTCATTCAAAGTGCTTTGGTTTCACTGTGAGCTTTTTCATTATAATTTTCTCAGCTTGATTATCTGCTTGTAGAATGAATTTTTATTCAGATTTTGTCTCTTGATCTTTTGGTTTTTTAGCTTTTTTTCCTTATATTCCCCATCAATGACTTTGGGATTCCTCCCCACTCTTGAGCTCTTTTCCCTTCCTCTGCTGCCCAGTTCCCAAGTTCCAGGTTCTTTTCCTATGGCCTGATATTCATTTCTTCTGTGGCTATGAGGACTTATTACATATTCTCTCCTCCTAGAATCTTCCAATTCCATGACTTCTTCCCATTTCCTTTTGCACCTTTCCCTTGTACAGATGAGCAGTTACTGTCTGTTGCCTCTAGGGAGTAAGGAGATGGGGCTGGTTTTCAGACTGAATCACTATAACCAGACCCAGAATCACAAAGGTCTGAGGTTCACTGTGATGGGCACACAGTAAGTTGGGCATGGAGACACAATAAGGACTCTAAGTATTAAGGTTCTCCAAGATGGCAGGTTGGAGTTAGGAAGATTTGAATGAATTTTAATCTAGTCTCAGACATTTATAGCTTTGGGTACCTGGAAAAGCCATTGAAATGCTTTCTGCCTCAGTTTCCTTATATGTAAAAATGGGGATAATAATAGTACATACTGCCCAGGGTTGTTGTAAATATCAATAAGATAACATATGTCTAAACAATTAGTATTAATTCATGTGGTTTTTACCTTTTGGTTAAGGAGTGAATATAAGAGTAGATTCTATCTTATCATATGGATTCAGCTATAATTACTTTATACCAGCAATAATTCCTTTCTTTGAAGGTTTTAGGGCTAGGAAAGTGTGCAGAAAATAATATATTTCTGGTTATATAATCAGTCTTTATATGGCATTGCAGGATCAGAGGTTTTGAGAAGAGATTTAGAAATCAGTCCATAAACTGAGGGGTCAGAGCAATTAAGTGACGACTTCTCGGTTACATAGCTTCTAAGTGTCAAAAATAGCAGCAATAATAATAATAATAACAACATTTATTTAACACTCTGTTCTAGGTACTGAGCTAAGAAATTTATAAATAGGGGGGCAGCTGGGTGGCTCAGTAGATTTAGAGTCAGGCCCAGAGATGGGAGGTCCTGGATTCAAATCTGACCTCAGGCACTTCCTAGCAGTGTGACCCTGGGCAAGTCACTTACCCCCTATTGCCTAGCCCTTACCACTCTTCTGCCTTGGAGCCAATACACAGTATTGATTCTAAGATTACAAATAATATCTCATTTGATCCTCACAACAACCTGGAAGGTAGATACTATTAAGGTAGTATTTGAACCCATGTCTTTCTATCTCCAAAACAATATCCTACTCATTTTAACCTGTCCATGGTGACACAGTCTAAAAATAGCACAGAATGAATTAAAGTCAGTCTCCTGATTCCAAAGCTAGTGATGTTCCTGTTTCATAACACCCACCTTTTTACAAAGCATCTTATGCAATCATATTATCCAGGCTGATTAGGACTCATTACAATTTGGCTAAACCAAACTGAACAGCATGGAGAGATCTACCAGGCTCAGCTCTGCCACTTGCAATCTGTATAACTTTAAGCAAGTTGGTTAAGCTCTCTGAGCCTCTGTTCTTTCATTTGTAAATTATAGGGAAGTTGGACTAGATGACTTCTAGGGCTCTTTCCTACAAGATGATCTTTTGGGGGAGAAGGGAGCATAGGAGTACTACTACATGGTTAATTCCATCATTCTATATTGATTCTCTTTTAGATCCAATTTTAGAAGGAAATTTTCAACATCTCCTTTATTTGGGGCTACAACCTATGCAACTGATGACCACATCTGATTTTTTTAAAAGCCTTAGAATTATGATATATGAAATCAGGCTGAAGGAACTAGAGAAGAGAATAAGGGTCTAGGGGGCAGGGTGATGACGGTGGTGATATATTAGCTAAAATATGTAAAGGGTTGTCAGGTAGAATTATATTTGTTCTACTTTGTCCCAAAGAGTAGAGCTAAAAAAGGGTGAAAGTTATTGGTAGGAGTCATACTCAGCTCAAATCTTCAGGCAAATCTTTCCAGGAATCTGGATCTGTACAAAAAAGGGAATAGATTGCCTCAAAGAAGTGAATTCCCCATCGCCAAAAGTGTTTAGGTGAAGGCTAGGCAACTATTCTTGGGAGGGAAGAGGGACTGGTGGGGAATGTTATAGATCAGATTTATGATTTGAAAAGCATTTGGAATTTGAGGTTCCTTTCACTTCTAAATCTATGATACCATCAAGTGGAACAGAGATGCTGAACACTGGGGGCATCTGGAGTTTTGGAGCAATGAGTTTTGGAGACAAGGCTCAGTGGTTATCTCTGTGGTCAGGACATATGGTTTCTGATGTTTAGATGCAAAGAGAAAAAGAGAATAAACCAATAATCCATTTCCCCTGTACAACTGATTCTGGGTTTGACCTATGCTGTTTCTCCTGGGTAGATCTTTGAGGGAAGAGATTTTTGTTTTTGTCCTCAGAAACCCAGCACTCAACACAGTACCTGGGACAGAGTAAATGTCTAATAAATAGTATGCTGAGTCAAATATAGAAGTGAGACTCTCAGTCTGGTTTTTCATACATAAGGAGATTTTAAGACCCAGTGGAAAGACCCTAAGCCTCTTTTCCACCAAAGTGTCACAGTTTCTGAAATTCTAATAGAGAATAATTCATTCTTTTGGCTTCCTCTCTCAGTCAGTGGTCCTTTTAAAATGCAAATGTTCCTGGAAAAGAGGAATCTCTAAGGTTTTCATTTAGCTCTAAATTTAATTGACTACATGAATGCAAATATGAAAGAAATTTTGTTATTTCTACTTAGACCACAAACTTGTCTTAATATGAAGATTACAAAGATCTTGGTCTTTAAGTCCAAAATTTAATGACATTCAAGCAGAATTCTGTGAGGGAAGAGTACATGCAAAGAGCTCACTGGAGTCATGGAAACTCAGTGCAGGGATGTGATAGGAAAACATAATAGAATGAATTTTTATTAGTAAGAAACTATTGTCCTATATATCAACTGTCCATTCTGACCCAGGGACTCCCAGAAAGGTACCCAATGTTCTAGGGATTTTGCGGATCACAATCCTCTTCAAATCCAAGTTCACAAGTCCCCAGTGACATGATTGCTTCTGCAAATCAATCATAGGCCACATTGAATTCCCAATAAAGACATTGAATAAAAAAGAATAGTGATAAAATAACAAAAAAAAACCATTTTCCCATAATCCTTCAGCTTATTCTACACACACACACACACACATACATGTATTTATACATATACCCTCAAGTAGAGAAAGTGGGAAGACATTGATATCATATATATGCCCAGGAGGAATATTTGTGACTATGGCACAGAACTGGAGGGGCCTTACACCTGCATTGGCAACGATGGAGAATTAGCAGCATCTTCTGATGATGTCACTGCACAACTCTCAGCCTGGCTTCATTTCCAACAGATGTTGCCCTCCAGGAGGCACACCATCTCAGTGGTTTTCCACCAGTCATAACCTCTCCACTGAAGCTGATCCTTAGCCTTGTAATTTCTTTCAGTGCCATCTATGAATACATCAAGCATTCACTATGAATGGTCTGGCTTTTAAGCATTTATGGAAGGTCTTTTAGCCTCCCACTGTATCTCAGCTGTAGTGGATGGCTGAAGTGACCTGTCTGCTCTCTAGAGGACAGTAGGTGGGTGTTATGAATAGTAACTACTTCCTTATAGGAGAAAGTTGTATAGCTTACCCAGACATACTGCTCAGGCAATGGCTATCAACCTTGTCCCTCAATCCAGGCTGCTAACAGAAGGGAACCAGTACCTAAGCTAAGATCACATATGCTCTCTGAAACTCTTCTATGATCTCCATATCCTCTATAATCAACTCTGAATTCCTCAATTTAAATTTCATTTTACTTATAATCAGAAACTCACTTTAGGACTTAGCTATACTTCTTCAAACAGAAAAGGGGATGGATAAAACTATGGTGAACAAAATAGTTCTTTATCATGACCCTCTGTTCCATGCAGATCACCAAGTCTAGGGAGGTTGGAGAAGACTGAGAAGCTTGGTGATCTTTATGACTTTTCCTTTGTTTATTAGACATCTACTCTGTGCCAAAAAGATTGCCAAAGAAGGTGCCAAGACAAAGAAAATAAAGGGAGGGGCAATGATAGAGCCTTCAGAAATACCCATGTTAAAGGTCCACTAAAGGATGAAAAGTCAATAAAGGAAACAGACAAGAAGAAGAAAATGAATTTATTCAAGTAACATTAAAACCAAAGTCTGATTTCTACTCAACATTCCAATATGTATACACATTTTACTAAAAGTGTTTATTCCAAAATCAAGAAATGAATTTATCCTCTGGCATCTGACATTGGGGCTTCTTCATCCTCACCTTCTAGTGCTTCTCCTGGGGTGCAATCACACCTTTCCTGAGAATTATATTCCCATATAGAGCTGTTTCTCTGGAAAATGAATGATCAAGTCAGTGACTACTTTGTGCTCAGTGTCTATTAAATGCTAAATAATACACTAGGGACAAAAACACAAAAACAAACTGGTCTCAATACTCAAGGATATTAAGTCCTATAGGGGAAAATCACACATACATATATAAGTGAATATAAAATACATACAAAGTACATGGGAGTGAGGGAGAGAAACTAGTAGCCTGTGCGATCAGAAAAGTGCTCATGCAGAAGGAACACTTGAGATGAACCTTAAAGGCAGCTTTAGATTCTCAGAGAAAGAAGTGAGAAGTGAGCACATCCCAGAAATAGGGGATAAGCCATGCAAAAGCCTGTAGACAATGTTACCTATGACAAAGAAGTAATAAACTTTGTCCAGAACACACAGGGGGTATAAAAGGCAGTGAGGTTTAATGAGTCTGGAAAGGTAATGGATAGTGGTGGACTACAAATGGCAGAGGAGCAGGCATTTCATACTGGAGGCAAAGGGGAGTCATTGGATCACTTTAGAGGGGTCTGAGCTAACCGTGTATATTCTTTATTATTTGTTTCTGGTGAGATTTTACAGCTGTGTGAAGGATGGAATGGATAGAGGAGAAAGATTAAAGACAAGAAAACCAATGAGGAGCTGCGGTAATGGTCCAGGTGAGAGGAGATAGGAGCCTGAAGCAGGGTAGTATCTGTGTGGGTGGACAAAAGGGAACAGAAAGGAATAGGATTATAGAGATAGAATTAGTAGAATTTGGCTACTAAATTATGGAAGTGGGGGTAAGGAAGAGTGAAGAGTTGAGGATGATAAGAGCAGACAAGCAGATACATAGTATAACTCTATCTGAAGGGGGTAGCTCTAAGGACTGGGAAGAAGAGGAGAAATAAGAGAAGAGGGAGGAGCCTTAAGATTCCTGTCCCTGGTTGGAAGCTTTAGAAAAAGGGGTTGATCAGAAAGACAGTGAAGGAGGGAAGATGCACTATAAAAAAATAACATTAAAAATATTAGAGCTAGAAAGCACTTTAGGTATTATCCAGTTCAATCCCAGCATTTGACAGATGAGGAAACTCAAGCCTAAAGAAGTAAAGTTATTTACCTAAGGGTAGCCTTGAGTCAGTGGCAGAATTAGGACTAAATTCTGGTTTAACAGTATGCTTTCTTCTGTACTATACTATATTTCTTTCTCTTTCTCCTCAAACAGGATCATGAGTGGTGTGGCCTGTGACCATTGGAGGGATATCAGCTTTGTGGTACCCACTCTAGAGGTCATGAGATAACATCACTGTTTTCCTTTGGGAAGAAAAAAGAGCTTGAAACCACGAAAGAGTTTGTAACTTCCATTTCATTCTACCACAAGACCAGCATTATAAGGCAAATACATTGGCAGAGACATATTGAATGTGTAACAGAAAGAATTTAGCCACCAACCTAAAGAATATGTCATACACTTATGGCCACTAAATATCATCATATATACAAAAATGATGTACATATCTTGCAGGTTTAGTGTAGTTTCCTCTTACAGTGGACTAGTGGGAAAACTAGGCAAAAGTCGTTTAGTCAACAAAAATGTATTAAGTCCTTACTATGTGCCAAAGATGTAATAAACTCCGAGGATACCAAAGAAAGTTGAAAACTGGTTCCTGCCCTCAAGGAGCTTCATTTCTAATTAGGGAGACAGCATGTAAACAACAGTAGATGCAAACATATCAAAATAAAATAGATGCAAAGATATCAGAAGAAAAAAGGGACACAAGATATATAAAGTAGGTGGAAGGTTATTGAGAGGCAAGATACTGCACTTGGAGAAAAGGCTAATTAGAACAGAGAGGCAGGAGGGGGAAGAGAGCTTTACAGCACCATCAGAGGGCAGCCCTTCATTTCCTAACCATCTAGGATACAGGTAAGACACTTTTGTGCTACCAACTTCCCTGGTTCAAATACTTACCCTGTTGCAACTACAGCAAAAGCTTTTTTTGCCTGTTCATAAAAAGCAAACCTTTCCATCTTCCCAAGGTCTTCCTGAAAAACAAGATGGGATCTCATTACTCTCTGCCAAAAGGGGAACCACCACTGGATAGAAACCACCTACATTCATGAGAGGACTAAATATCAAAGCTTTGTATTCCAGCATAATCACAGACATTCCTTCTCTGGGCTGCATTTTCTCCAGAAGCCAAAGAAGTTCAGTGAACTCCATGGAGCTGTTAAGGAAGGACTTTTGAAATTACCCCTTTAGCTAGAATGGAAAAGACTTGGAAATAATGTCATTACTTGCCATCTCCAACCAGTGTTTCAAATTCTGACTTCCTGGAAAAGATGGAGGTGGAGTAGGAAAAGACGGGGGTACTTGTAAGTCAGATTTCCCACTATGGATAGCAAGCATATCTGATTTTTAGCCATTTCATCAGTATGCCACTTGGAAGACAAAAAGCTGTTATTGCATATGATGGGGTTATATAAGACATAAATAAATAAATATACATATATATCAACCCCAACATTTCTATGTGATATTTTTCCTATATAAAAAAATATAAATTTTTCAATTGTCTTCCAGAAGAACAGTTTATGAAACATACCTTCCTCCTCTTCGTAGAGGGTGGAAGACTATGGGTTATGAATATTGCATTCTCTCATCTCTGCCTCTTAGAATCCCTAACTTCCTTCACATCATAGTGCCTTCTTCTACCAAAATCCGGTCCTGGGTTTAAATCTGACCTCTGCAGTGTCCTTCTTACTCCTTAAAAATCCCCTTGTTATTTATTTTAATATATTTTGTATTAACTTAGTTGTGCACATAATGTTTTGACCTCTCTCCCATTCCCCCCAAAATAAAATAATGTTATCGCCAGGTATAGGAACTCTCTCTTCTTCCCTCCTTTCTCCCTTTTTCTCTTCCTCCTTTCCTCTCTCCCTCTCTCTCTCTCTTGCTTTCTTCCTTTCTTGTTTTCTTCCTCTCTTTCTCTCTTCCTTTCTCTCCTTTCTCTTCCTCCCTCTCTTTCTCCTTCCTTCCTTCCTTCCTTCACTCTCCTCTTCCTTCCTTCCTTCCTTCCTTCCTTCCTTCCTTCCTTCCTTCCTTCCTTCCTTCCTTCCTTCCTTCCTTCTTGCTTTCTTTTTCTTTCTTGCTTTCCCTAGAACCTAGCACATACATGGCAAATGGTAAGTACATAAACACTTTTTGAACTTCCCACATGCATGTCTCTTGCTCAATCAACAGCAGAAAACATTTATTGAGTACTTTCTTTATACAAAACCCTTAATTTTGCTAGAGGCTAGAAACACAAAGATAAAAATGAGCAACAGCCCCTGCCCTCAAGAGATTTACATCCTACTATGATTTATGCAACAATGTTCCATATACATTCCAAGACCCATTGTGGATGGCCGAAACCATGGATATAAGTGAACAACTGCAGGATGTTGGACTACTGAGTCAGTGTTTCTATTGTTTCTGCTGCTGAAATAACTATGTTAATTTTGTTTACCTTCTAAATTAAAGAGTTCTTAACTTGGAATTTACAGTTCATAAACCTAGTGGGGAGAATACATTTTTATTTTCACTAATGGAAATTTATCATTTCTTCCAATTATTAACAGAGAAAATAGACTAAAGAAGGATTCCTTGGTTTCACCAGACTACCAAAGGGGTTCACAACAGAAGAAGAGGAGGAGGAGGAGGAGGAGGAGGAGGAGGAGGAGGAGGAGGAGGAGGAGGAGGAGGAGGAGGAGGAGGAGGAGGAGGAGGAGGAAAAGGAGAAGGAGAAGGAGAAGGAGAAGGAGAAGGAGAAGGAGAAGGAGAAGGAGAAGGAGAAGGAGAAGGAGAAGGAGAAGAAGAAGAAGAAGAAGAAGAAGAAGAAGAAGAAGAAGAAGAAGAAGAAGAAGAAGAAGAAGAAGAAGAAGAAGAAGAAGGAGAAGGAGAAGGAGAAGGAGAAGGAGAAGGAGAAGGAGAAGGAGAAGGAGAAGGAGAAGGAGAAGGAGAAGGAGAAGGAGAAGGAGAAGGAGAAGGAGAAGGAGAAGGAGAAGGAGAAGGAGAAGGAGAAGAAGAAGAAGAAGAAGAAGAAGAAGAAGAAGAAGAAGAAGAAGAAGAAGAAGAAGAAGAAGAAGAAGAAGAAGAAGAAGAAGAAGAAGAAGAAGAAGAAGGAGAAGGAGAAGGAGAAGGAGAAGGAGAAGGAGAAGGAGAAGGAGAAGGAGAAGAAGGAGGAAGAGGAGGAGGAGGAAGAGGAGGAGGAGGAGGAGGAGGAGGAGGAGGAGGAGGAGGAGGAACAAGAAATAACTTGTCCCAAGTTGTGTAAGTAGTTATTGATGGAACCAGGGTTTGAATCCACAACTTTGAATTTCTGATTATCCCATTACACTACAGCTGCTTGAGTCACTGAAATTAAAGGATTCAGAATTCTCACTGCCTCTTGCTTGGGGATATCATTCATCTCAGGCTACAGTAGTTGAAGATGGACTTGCTGTATCCCTAGGACTCATATCACCAGCTTTGGAGTCAAGCTGACCTAGCAAAGTTGCTAGAGGCGCCATGGGTCCTCTGGCGCAGTTCTTCCCACTGATGATTTGATTCAGAGCCAGGCAGCAGGCAATCTGGAGCCCCCAGGAACCTATGACACTCTGAGGTCGCTGCAGCTGCCTTTATCTGAGTCAAAAGGAGTTTATGAACTGGAAATGATATTTTATGACTTTTGATCTGCACAGTTAAATGGCTTTTCAGACAAATTGCTTCTCCATTAATGAATTAACCTTTCACCCTCATCATCTTTACTGGCAGCAGGCCTGCCTTTGCCATTACACTCAGCCCATTTTTGTTCTCCTTACTAGTACATCACATGTCCCCAAGCAGGTGCATTTGACCCCATGCTCATTCGATAGAGACACCAAAGCTGGGGAGAGCTGAATTCACTGGCTTGTTTCCTAAGGTCTGAGCTCTGCCCTATGTTCCATCAGATTGTCTGAGTGTATGCCCCCTTTTCCCCTTACCCATGAAGGGCCAAAATCTCTGAGCTCAGGTGAGGAAAGCAGAATAAAAATAGAAGGGACAAAACATGAGAAAGTGTCTTTGATGACAGCTATCTTCTTCCACAACTCCTGTGTTGACTGTCAATAAGAGCATAGGGAAGGGTACATGGGATTGGCAAAAAGACTAGAAACCTCTGCACTTTTGATTAAAGGTAAAGGCTATGCAAAAACCTATGGGAGTACAGATCCTGAGGAAACTGTATGTTGTGACTCTAGATTTGTTTAAACCAACTTTTTTATGCAGAACAAAAAAAGTCCTGATCCAAACACCTGCTCCCTCTCCATCCATACATTATCTACACAGAATCCTTTGCTAAATACTTGAGAGCTTGTCCAAAATTCTTAATCACAATCAGAGCCATAACTAGGACAGAATCTCCAGAGCCTTTTCCCAGGTTGTGGACATCCAAGAGGGTAGACTTCCTCTTGGGATTTTATCTGGTTATATCCTCAGGTGAGGTTTCTTCTTTAGCAGGGTCTTATTGCCAGGGTCCCTGGCAGCCCCTCTCTGAGGCACACTTTGCCCTCTTATGTATAGAGATGCAGATAATTCTCTTTGGGAGATTACTCCCTCAGGAAATTGTACCTATAGTTGAACTGCCCAGAGATGGGAAGTTCTGGGTTCAAATCTGACCTCAGACACTTCCCAGCTGTGTGACCCTGGGCAAGTCAGTTAACCCCCACTACCTGCCTCTTAATGCTCTTCTGACTTGAAACCAATACACAGTATTGATTCTAATATGAAAGGTGATGGTTTAAAAATATATATATATATATATATTTATACAGTATAGTTGGAAGGTAATCTCAGAAGGAAAGCACTAGCAATGTGGGTATGAGAAAGACCTCCTGAAGAAGGTGGGATTTCAGGTGAGTAATCTTACATATGAACATCCTGAGACCTAGGGACAGAGAGAAAGGTGGGATTTGAATCCAGATTCTCTGAATCTAATGTCAATATTCTTTCCATTGGAATAAGTGGCAGAGACAGGATTTATCCTATACATAGCTTGCTCTGTACATATTTTGGTTTGCATGGTGTCCTTAGATTGTGAACAACTTGAGGGCTTAACTATCTTTTGCTTCTTTTTGTATCCCCAATCCTTAGTTCAGTGCCTGGCATAAGTAGGTACATAATAAATGCAGATTAATTGATTGATTCATTTATTGATTTGAGCTCACATCAGCTAACTCCAAACCTAGAACTGTTTCCACCATACCAGACCACCTTCCTCAATTCTGGATCTGTTTCCTTTCTTAGCAACATTCTAAATCTTTGGCCAGAACCTTCTCTGGGTACCATGCTGCCAATCAGGAAAATAACCACCATTTTGGTCTCTCTAGAAACTTCTACAGTTTTAATGTTGTGGCTCAAAGACCAGATCTTGAGCAAATTTGGGGCACTTTTCATAAATTACAATCTGTACTTTTATATAAAACCTAAGTTATGACACACAACTATTATAGTTATTCAATTACATTTTTAAATGGGTGCATGACCTTGGAATAGCTGGGCTCCTTTACAAAATACCAATCCATTTATTAAATAAAATCCAGAGGCTTAAATTCCCTGTGGAGGGTTGCTCAAATGATTCTTACTTGAAAAATGGAATGGCATTTTAAACTGGGTCAGGATCAATTCTAAGGTCAGCAAGTGGAGGTCTATAGGGCCAAGGGAAAAGAAGGGCCAAAGGAGAAGGCTGGGATTAAATTTGGAACCTTGAGAAGGAATGCTCCATCTAGGAGTCACAGTGCTAGATTTGGAGTCAGGAAGATTTGTTACTAGTTGTGGGATTCCAGGCAAGGCACCTCACCTCTATCTGCCTCAGTTTCCTCATCTGTAAAATGAGGATAATAATAGTACCTACCTCATAAGTTGGTTGTAAGGATAAAATAAGATTTAAAAAAAGTAAATCACCTTGCAAACTTTAAAGCATTAAAAAATGCTAGTTCTTTTTTTTTTACAATACAACTCAATATGGTTAATGTGATGTGCTCTGCATTTGGGGACACTGAGGGGACATCCATTCATGTTTCCTTTAACAACATAACCTTTGACTCATCATTCTCATGGCATTTTCATGGGAACTTAAGATATACAAAGTCTATTCAGAGACCAACAGATATTTAACCCAGAGTTCCCTGGATCCTGGAGTGTCCCTCTTGACCTTGAATGGACTTCTGAAAGAATGAGTCAGGACATGGTGTCTATAGAACTCCATACCAGATCATCCCAGGGAGGAAGAGACCGCATGAAATTGAGAACTGAATGGGTCAAAGTAGTACAAACTACAACTGTTTGCCCTTTGCCAGAAGAGAAGGAAGCAACTGAGGAATGATATTCTTAGAAATTGCCCAGCATCATAGACCTAGAGCTGGAAATGACCTCAGAAGTCATCTGGTCCAATCCCCTCATTTTACAGATGAGGAAACTGAGGCCTGAGGAGTTCAAGTAATCTCATTTCACAAGGTCACAAGGGTTGTAAGTATCAGAGATGGGATTTAAGCTTAGGGCTTCTGATTCTAGAGCCAGAGCTCTTCCCACTATGGCTTAGCATCTTGGGAAATCTTCTAGTCTAGTAGGAAGAAATTAGCCCTATCATAGACATGCAATGTATTGTATGGAATTTCTGATGGCAAGATCAAGCAGGTTATTGAAACTCTCTGGCTTGAGGGTGTCCTATTTATTCCAACTGCTAGTCACTCTCATATCCAAGGTAATGTGCATAACATCAAGACCAAGGTAGACCTCCATATGGGGCCCAATCCTATATGAATGCCTACCAGAGAGTTCCAAGGTCTTTGCATTTTCCTACTAGGAATTCAGGCCAAATTACTCTGCTTCATGCTCAGAATACTAGGTAGTACCTGCTATGCATGTTAACAAAGGGCCTGTCAGCCCATAAGGGACAATTCCTTTCTAAAGGCTTTTTTCCTTGGCAGACAAGACAATCAGCCCCATTCAAAAGGAGATAATGATTCCTGCTGCAAAATGTATCCATGATTCTTTGGCTAATAAGGCAGCTAGTACTAAGATCTCTACACAAATAAGGCAAGACCTGATGACAACAACTTACTTCTCTTTTTTGACTGCTCTCTTTTTTGCTCCTTGATTCAGCCAGGAAAGGCTTCCCCAATTCGGTGGGAAATACCAACCATCTGGGAGTCTAGTTTGGTCAGTTTTACGTATATTGCCACTGTGGCCATAAATTTAGAGTATCAGAATCATGGCCCTTTAATTGAGAGATTTGCCAGAATCATCTCCCATTCAGGGTGGCCACAGCTGGTAGAACCATCAGCCCCTAGAGTGGGGATGCCTACAACTTCTACAAATATATACAAAGGAGCACTAGCTCATCCTATCCTCACAAAGCATGAAGACTATTCCTTTCAATTGCTAGCAAACTTCATGATATTTTCAAATATCAACTATGACAGTCACCCCTAGGATCTCTTACCATTGGATTGATTTTAAAGACCTGGCAACTCAACAAAATCAGAGCAAGCTATTTAATTCTCCTTATTGATCTGGCTAAGACTAGCCACATATACTTGACCTCAGCTTGCAGAAAGAAAATCATAAGAACTGCCCAAGAAAAATAGCAAGAAAGCTCCGAGCAAACAGGCATAATGAAATGACTGTGTCTAAAAAGGAAGTAATATTTTCATTAATTAACAGCCTTAAGTGGAAACAAATGATGGCTTAGTCCTCATCCATCTGTTCCTGGGAATATAATATCATAGGACTGAGAGCTAGGAAGAACCCAAGAGATGATTTTGACTGAGATTCTGTTTATTTCTGAGATCTTGTTTTTGTGCCTGTTCCCCTCATGCAAACCCTGAAATCTGTATCCCTCCACAGTTGATGTCAAGCAGGCATTACTTGCTGGTAAGTCCATCTGGCTATTTGGCTCCTAAAGACTATCTCTGAAAGGAGTGAAAGAAAGAGGAGTTTGATCCATGCAACACCTCTACCATCCAGCCTCAGCAGATCCAATGTCTGATAGCCCACAACATGCTAAGGTCCTTGGATCTCTTACAGCTAGGGTCCCATACTTCTGACCTAGGTTTGTGCAAAAGAAAGGGTTCAAGGACACACTTTGCTGACCTTAAGATCCAAATTCATGATCTCTCAACCTGCTAGGAGACAAAGAGGATGATGTGCTCTGGGTCAGTGATGCCTGGTACACTATCCAAAAGCCCTAGTGATGTACCCAGAACAAGGGAGGAACTAGAGACCTCCAAAGCTGCACTGATGTCTCACTGGATTCACTCTTTTCCTCCTTACTAGAATTCAGCATTACAGTGGACCAGCCTGTACCAAACACTCTCCCAGAGGTTCTTCTTGCTTTTATCTAATGCCCACAGGCAGCCTCAGAGCAGCAGAAGGGATGCTGCCTTTAAGAGGGCTGGTGGCAATTGCTATAATTGCTGCTCCCAATTCTACTACCTCCCTGATTGGAGAAATAAGCCAGTCCTCAAAATACTCATTACCACCAACATCCTATCTCTCCCCTCTAGGCATTTGTAAAACTGTTCCAAATTTCTGAAATGGGCTTCCTCATCTTTATCTTTCAGAATCCTTCTCTTCCTTCTCTTCCAGGGGCAGTACGGTGGCTCAGTGGTTTGAGAGCCAGGCCCAGAGATGGGAAGTCCTGGGTTCAAATGTGGCCTCAGACACTTCCTAGCTGTGTGACCCTGGGCAAGTCACTTGACCCTCATTGCCTAGCCCTTGCCACTCTTCTGCCTTGGAACCAATACACAGTATTGATTCTAAGATGGGAAGGTAAGTGTTTAAAAAAAAAAGAACTCTTCTCTTCCTTCAAAGTTCTGTTCAAATTCTACCTCCTCTTTGAAGTCTTCTCTGATTCTCTAATGATGTCTTCCTCCTTGAAGTCAACTAGCATTTATTAAGCCCCCACCAAGGAATGGGTTCAAATTCTACCTCCTCTTTGAAGTCTTCTCTGATTCTCTAATGATGTCTTCCTCCTTGAAGTCAACTAGCATTTATTAAGCCCCCACCAAAGCACTATGCTAAATGCTAGAGATAGAAAGACAAAAGGCAGTTCTAACCTTTTAGAATCTAACAATCAAATGGAGGAGACGATATGCAAATTAAAACATCAAAGGACAATAAGATATAGACAGGATAGATTGGTGATAATTGAAGAGTACTGAGAAAGGTCTCTTACAGAAAAGTTGTTTTATTCTTGCTGGTTGCCCAGGAGAATATAAATCTACGGGCTGAGTCTGGTTTTTATATCACTAGTGCCTAGTCCAGTGTCTTCCAAATAATAAGGGCTCAATAAATGTTTGTTAAAATGAATCATCGGAGAAAGAGGGCTTGGTATTTCATGCATCCATGAGGAAGAGAACCAGTCATGTTACCCATTTAACACAACCATGAAAACCTTTGTCCTGAGTGCAAAGTCCTAAGAACTTGTCCTCTTGCTTCTTCCCAACTCCTCATGATTCTCATTTGGTGGTAATGGGGAAGCACAGCTTTCTCAAGTAAGAAAGATGATAAGAAATTGATGGATCCTTGGGCTTCATTAAGAAAAGCATCCATTCTAGATGTAAGGGAACCTCTCTGCACACCGCTCTAGTCAAACCCCAACCACAGCATTCTAGGCACCATAATTTCAAAAGGGCAACAAAGATGAGGAAAGGCCATGGGTCCTCTTCATAAAAGGATCCATTATAGGACCTGGGCGTGTTACCTTTAGCCTAGAGGAGGAAAAATTTGGAGATATGATGGATTTCTTCAAATATGTCAAGGACTACCATGTAGAAAAGAGCTTAGACTTGTTCCACTTGATCCCAAAGGGTAGAACCAGGAGCAATGAGGGGGGGGGGGGGGAAAGCTACAAAAAGGGAAATTTAGGCTTAATGCTAAAAAGAAAAAAAATTTACTAATTAGAACTGTCCAAAAGTGGAACAGGCCACCTTGAGAAGCAATGGGTTCCTCTTCTTTGCAGATCTTAGGATCATAGTTCTAGAGCTAATAGAGACCTCAGGGGCCATCTAGTTACAATCTCTATATTTCACAGATGAGGAAACTGAAGCTCAGAGAGGTTAAATGACGTTTTCTAAAGTTACGCAGGTAGTGAGTATCAGAGGAAGTATCTGAACCCTGGCCCTCTACTTCCAAAGTCTGTATTATCCAGAGTAGTGTCTGGATAATCATGTATCGGATATGAAATAGTAGGGATTCCTTTTGGGCTTGAGTTTGAAATGGTGGTTGAATTCCTTTCCAACTCTCAGATTCTGTGATTACAACCCAACTACCTAACAACTAAACCAATTTTCCGGACCATATATTAGACATCTTTCTGTCCCAGTAGCAGACACACCTCTCATCCCTTCCTCCCCTCCACCACCTTAAAACAACTAGCTAAAAACAAACATAAAAATCCTTCCATTAGTCAGATGCCTGCTATTCTGCAAGCCACAAATTCCATGGAGCCATCTGGCACAGGGAAGGCATTCAAACGAAATGTCTACAGTACATACTAAATGAGCTAAATTCATTTCAAGTGCAAATAAGGGAAGTTGACAAAGCTGTTCCCTGGTCCAGGACTGCAAATGTCCTTCTCAGAGGAGACTGAAATGATGTTCAGCATGGTCGGCTTGATCCGGAGATGCTTGCACTGGGTAGAAGGCTGATTTTCCCAGAGGCACCAGCTCCCTTCCTAAACTCTTTCTTCAGTCTGGATTGATTGGTACAGAGAGCTCCTGGTCTGAATATTTCTTCTATCAGTGTTGATCAGCAAACATCCTGCAAACTTAATTAGAAAGCTAGCTAGAGAACTAAGAAGTCAGTGACCTGTTCAAGGTCACACAGCCAGTATATGTCAGAGACTTGAAGTCTTATTAACTCTGAGCTCATCATACCATTTGCTATATTAAGCTGACTGTCTCTGAATGTGGAGGCAAAAATGCTTCTGACAACTGGTGTTGAGCCGAGGACTGACCTTGACAGAATATGCCATTCCATGGACTGAGGAAGCTGAGAAGTACCAGTTCTGGCTTGTTTCCTTTGATCTCAAGTATTTCTCTTTTGAAGGCAAAATTTGTCCTCAAGCTTGTCAACTTCACTGGTGGGTGTACCCAACCACAAGGACTTTTGGGTAATATCAAGAACTACACTTCCTTGGAATGGACATGGACCCTGCATTATATCAAACTCTCACTCTGTAACAAATCATAATAAGCTTGTATTAAATATCCATCGTGGTCCCTAGAGTCAAGAAAACTTGGGTTCAATTACAAGCTATATGACCTTAGGCAAGTCACCTAATCACCATTTGCCTCAGTTTTCTCACCTGTAAAATGAAAATTAGCATCTACCTCCCATGGTTATCATGAGATTCAAATGAGATAATAATCACAAAGCATTTAGCATAGTGCCTAGTACATAGTAAGGGCTATATAAATGTTAACACTCATGATTATTATTTGTATTCCCAGAGCTTAACACAATGCCTGGCACATAGCAGGAGATTATTAAATGTTTATCCAATTGAACTATGCCTCAGTTTCCCCATCTGTAAAAGGAGCTATTATTTTTATCACCCAAATAAATTTTCAAGGTTCAAATCCCAGTTATGATATTTACTATAAAGCCACTTATCTCTGGGCTTCAGTTTCCCCATCTGTAAAAAGGACATGTCTACCTCCTCCCTAAGTACTGCTGTTTCAAACAAGATAAAATATGTAAAATGTTTTGCAAGCTTGCAAATGTTGGGAAAATATCAGATATTATTCTTATTATTATCATTGTTAAAACCTTCTCCAGGGAGTATTTTCTACATACTCTCCCCACCATAGGAACTATTGCCTTTTGGGAGATTAAGGAGTAGATAGATTAAGCTATTGTCATTTCGAGGTCACAATTGCAGACCCCACCTATAGCAAGATGGGAACAGCTGAGTTCATTCTAGGTAGCCCAACTTAAAAGCTCACAAACACTTCATTTAGTTCAATGAATCTTGATGGGCTTCTTGAAACAATGCATTTTAACTCTGATCTGCTAGTCCAGCCAGTGATGACTTCTTCCCCATCCCACAAGTGATCCTTTTGATAGAATCCTAAAAGCTTGGAGTGGGAAGAAACCTCAGAGACCAACTCGTCCAAACTACACCCAACCAAGAAGCCTTTCTGCAACATACCTAATAATTGGCCATACAGTATTTGCTTAAGGAGCAAGGATCTAGTATTTGCTCAGGGATATAGCAAATTATTATTATTTTTTATTTAGTCAATTTAGAACATTATTCCTTGGTTACAAGAATCATATTCTTCCCCCCCCCTCCCCTAACCCCACCCTTCCCATAGCCTACATGCAATTCCACTGGGTATTACTTGTGTCCTTGATCAGAACCTATTTCCATGTTGTTGATGTTTGCACTAGGATGTTCATTTAGAGTCTATATCCCCAACCATATCCCCCTCGACCCATGTAATCAAGCAGTTGTTTTTCTTCTGTGTTTCTACTCCCACAGTTATTTCTCTGAATGTGGATAGTATAGTGTTCTTTTTCGTAGATCCCTCTGGGTTGTTCAGGATCACTGCATTGCCACTAATGGAGAAGTCCATTACATTTGATTGAACCACAATGTATCAGTCTCTGTGTACAATGTTCTCCTGGTTCTGCTTCTTTCATTCTACATCACTTCCTGGAAGTTGTTCCAGTTTACATGGAATCCCTCCAGTTCATTATTCCTTTGAGCACAATAGTATTCCATCTCCAACATATACCACAATTTGTTCAGCCATTCCCCAACTGAAGGCCATCCCCTCATTTTCCAATTTTTTGCCTCCACAAAGAGCGCAACTATGAATATTCTTGTACATGTCTTTTTCCTTATTATCTCTTTGGGGTACAAACCCAGCAGTGGTATGGCTGGATCAAAGGGCCGACAGTCTTTTAGTGTCCTTTGGGCATAGTTCCAAATTGTCTTCTAGAATGGTTGAACCAATTCACAACTACATCAGCAATGCATTCATGTCCCAACTTTGCCACATTCCCTCTAGCAAATTATTACCAACCATCAAAACTAAATCTTCCCAACTTCCATCCATTGTTTCTGGTTCTGCCCTCTGGGACCAAACTGCATATGTCCACTTCCTCTTTCAGTTGACAGTCCTTCAAATACTTGAAGAAAACTGTTGTGTCTTTTTTACAAACTTTCTTCACAAGTTTAAACATTCCCATTACCTTCCATCATTGTAAGGCATGGTCAAGTTGGGATTTCTTCCAAGCATTTGAAAGTTTCTTAATTTACTCTTGGGTACAAGATGGTAGCCATCTTGAGGAGAATGAGGTTGAGTGGATTCAGAAGTGAATGAATGACTGACTCCAAAGAGTAATTAATGTATCCTCTACTCAGAAGGTCTTCCCTAAAATGTAACACTAAGAACTGAACAAAGAATATGTGCTCTGCACAGGGTAGAGCACTATGGGAACAGCATCTTCTTAGCCCTAGACATTATGTCCCTCTTCATATAACCTAAGATTGTGTTAGCTTTTGTGGTTACCAGCTTTGGTCAGGCCCTATTGTAGTCCCCACTGAGAAATATGTTCTGAAGGCAGTGAGCATAGCAAGAATCTAACTAGGAGGGAGCCAATAAATAAGGCTGTACCATAGAGGAGAGTGAAAAGAGTCAGAAAAACAAGATCATAAAAGGTAAAACAGAAATGTCTCAAGTGACATCAACTTTAACAACTATTCCTTAAAATTATTTGACAACTGTTTCCTTCCCTACTAAGTAACCCCTAGAACCTTGGCTTGTGCTGGGTCGATCATTGGCACCATCCAGACACTTGGGTTTAGGACAACTTCCTGAAATGCCTAAAACCGCTATGTTTGGCTAAAGCATGTTCAAACATTGACATTGTCCCTATCTGAAGAACAAATATTCTGGTCCCTGATTCATGATGGCACACACTAAAGTATCTTGGCCTCTTCACTGCCTAATCCCCAAAGAGGAAATCCATCATAACTAGGGGCTAGTGCCCCACAACACACACAACCTCAGAGGAGATGCAGAAAAGGGTGGAAAAGAATGAGGAGGGGAGAAACCAAGGTCCTTGCCAAGAAGGGTCTGGAACTGAGGTTCAGAAATTCCTTGCTCTATGAACAGAGATGTAGATCCAAGGAGGAGGTATAAATACCCTCCCAAGACACATCAATTCCACCCACAAGTAATCTTTTCTATGTTCTGTAGGCTCTGATCTTACTCATCAGAGATATTTTCAAGAGAGTGCAATTTGTCATTTCTATGCATTTATTGTCTCATTTTCCTATTGGATATCGTGGACACTGTGATGGTCCCTGTCAGGGAGGCTTTCTGCTGAGAAACCACTGAAGTAATTCCCTAAAGTGCAGTCATATTGGAGGAGAGATACAACAGCTCCCCTTCATGAGGTGGAGGGCTTCAGGATTCCAACAGAAGTGACAAAAGCAAACCTTTTAGTATTCTGTCAACTAGATAAATCTGTCCAGCAAATTACCAAAATAATTTTTTAAATTCCAATACTCTCTCTCTCTTTTTCCGTCCTCTCCTCCCTCTCTCCCCTGCCCTTTCCAGTGTCTCTTTGCCTATCTCCTTTCCCATCCCCACCCTCACCCTGACCCCTACCACTGCCTCTCAAACTAGAACTTTTCTTCACATTCATCACATTCATTCTTCACATTAATCCTCATGTTAGTCCATGCAGGTAGTAAAAAGTACACAAGCACATTCATCTCCCAAAGTTAAGTAATCACAAAGAAAGTCAGGAGAAAGACCCGGAGAAGTATTCTGCTCTCTGGAAGATCTAGTCCAGTGGCTCCCCCATTTTTCTGGACTTTATGCATATGATCCACTTCTAAAATCCTTACTTACTCGAAAGGCTAGGATACTTTGGTCAGCAGGACAAAGAGTCCTGTGGGCCATGTATCAGCCCAGGCTCCTTCTTGCCACTGGAAAATCACAATGGGAAGAATGCAGATGTTTTTGATGAGATGGGCACCAGGGAGGCAATGTCTGATTTTCATTAACTATAAGCAAATTATTAATTCATGTCAGACATAGAAAAGAGATGTAGCTCTATTATAAACATAAATACCACAAGAGACAATCATACAGACCACCTGGAAGGCCATTGTGGACTTTATATAAATATATATGGATGTATATCTATATGTATGCATGTACATGGCTTTTGTAATCATCCTCATGCCTTGTTTATATGTATTTATCCCTTCTCATTCATTAGATAATAATAAATAGCCTGCATTTACATAGGGCTTTGAGGTTTGCAATGCTTTTCACATGTCATCTCATTTGAGTCTCACAATAACCCTGGAAGGTAATTACTATTATAATTCCCACTTTGTCAATGAGGAAACTGACACAGACAGAGGTTAAGTGACTTTCCCAGGATCTCACCACTAATAACTCAGTTTTTCCTGACGTAAGTCTCATGATCTGTTCACTGTACCAACACTGCAAGGAAATTTGGTCTCCAGATGGTTAAGTGACTTGCTCAGGGTCACACAGCTAGTGAGTATTTGAGGTTAGATTTGAACTCAGGTCTTTTTGACTTTAGGTGCACAAATTCTCTTATCTTTCTGTGATGTTGAGGATAAGACTCTGTGTCCAATGCTAGATGAAAATTCAGTAGTATAAGAAACTATTCCCAAACCCCAGCAAAGTTTGAGAATAGTTTGAAGGTAGTAGGCATGACAGTTTAACCCATCTGGGTCTCTACTTTCCTTGTAAGTTGGATCAATGGCATTTGCTAAGAATTGTAGAATTTGAGCTTGGAAAAAGGGTTTAGAGGTGGTCTAGACCAACCCCTTCCTTTCACAGAAAGGAGAAATGGATTCAGAAAAGTGGCTTGAACTACTAGTAATTACAAGGTTTATAAGGCCAGAACCAGGAATGATGCCATCATTACCTGTCTCCTGGGCTAGTATCCTTTACAAAGTATTGGATAAACACTTGGACTGCCCTGAATTTACTACATGTATGACCACAATTTAGGGGGCATTTCTTAGGTCTGGGAACAACAAAGACTCCATCTTTACTTAAGTAACTATTTCCCAGACTGGCAATAGTTAGCAACAAACTGCCAGACTTGCCAGGGTGGGAGGAAAAGGCAGTATAATAATGTAGCAGAGGGCAACAGATGCTCTCGCCTCCTCTGGACCCCTAGGGATGGCATGACCATAATGGTGAGAGAACAGATCCAATACTATATAATTATATTACCATCATGAAGGAAGCTGAGGCCAGCCCCACCTGCTGTCACCTTGGAGGAGGACTTTCAAACAAGGGGACAGGAAAAATCTCTCAGACTTAGTGAAGGGGAAAAAGAAGGCAGGAGATAAAAGGGATCTTGAAGGGGGCAGGTACGTGGTTCAGTGACTAGAAAGTCATACTTGGAGTTGGGAGATCCTGGGTTCAAATCTGGTCTCGAACACTGAGACCCTGGGCAAGTCACTTGACCCCCATTGCCTACCCCTCACGACTCTTCTGCCTTGAAACCAATACACAGTATTGATAATAAGATGGAAGTGTTGAGTTTAATTAGTTATTAATTAGTTATCTAGCATAGAGGTCAATATCAGAGAAAGAATTTTCATCAACCATCTATAATTAGGTTACCCTAACAGCTCCAGCCTATCTTGATAAGGATCAATCAGCTATCAATATAAAGCCCAAACTAGATCAAATATACCCATAACAGAAGGTAAGGGTTAAAAAAAAAAGTACTGTATAGCAGTGGATAAAGTAAAGAACTTAAAAGTCAAGAAAAGTTGGGTTCAAATCTTGACTCTGACACTTACTAGCTAAGTGAAGATAGGCCAGTTACCTCTCAGTTTCCTCATTTATAAAAGAAAGAGCTTCGATTAAATAACTTTAGTCTGTGTCTCCATTAGATTGTGAGCTCTTTGAGAGAAGAGTCTGTCTTCTGTCTTTCTCTGAATCCCCAGGGTTTAGCACAGTGTCTGGCACATAGTAGGGGCTTACTAAATGTTTATCAACTAACTGACCTCAAAAGCCCCTTTTAGATCTGAAATAATGATTGATTACTTGCTTTTCTCCCACAAATAGCAGAAAAGACAGTATTCCAAAAGACTGGGGGAATGGAAGGAATTTACTTTACAAAGGTATAAGATTCAGGGAGAGAGAGAGAAGGAGGAAGGAAGGGTGAGTTGGAGAGGGAAAGAATGAGAATGCAGTCATTCCTTGTGCCAAAAATTAAAACGCAGCAATTTTCATTCCTTGGTATGGAACAGTGACTGCGGTCTTGAGTCTGAACCCAACAATCAAGGAGATGCCACATTGGATCCCAACCAGGCAAGGCTGCCCACCAGGCCTAAGTCCATGAGAAGTAATTAAAGGCAGAAGTTAGGAATCCATAAATCACAGTACTACATGGATACTTGGGGAAATGGGAAGGGCTAGAAGCTGGTGCCAGGGAAGAATGTGATCAGAGAAGTCACGTTAGTGAGGCTTGGGTCACACCATAAAAAAAGGACAGAGGGTCATGGTCTGTGACGGAACAGCCCATAATATCAGTTAATCAATCAATAAGCACTTATTAAGCACCTGCTATCTACTATGTGCTAGGCTCTATGTTAAGCTTGAGCAAAAGAAAGACCAATTTAAGAAAGATAAAAATTAGGTCCCTGTCCCAGTTCACATTAAAATGGAAAGAGAAAACATAAACAATTCTATGCATATGGTATGTATATGGTGGAAATGGGAGGTAATCCCTGAAGGCAAAAACAAGGGGACTAGAGAAGGCCTCTTGCTTAAAGTGAAATTTGAACTGCCTTTTTAAAAATTAAATTAAAAATTTTAAACTGAGTCTTGCAGAAAGCCTGAAGGCAGAGGTTAAGACACAGAATATTTGGGTATAGGGTAAAGCCATGGAACTAGCATAGTATTGAAAGATGGTGTGTTGTGTGTGATGAATAGCAAAAAGGCTGTGTTTGGAGTTGTTGTTGGGTTTGTAGTCAATCTGGGGGAGAATTAAGTGGGAGGACTAGAAAGGTAGGAAAGGGCCAGGTCCTAAAATGCTTTAAACATCAAGGGACTTTGCATTTGACTCAAGGGGTGATAGGGAGCCAATGCAGTTTATTGAGGGGTGACATGGTCTGATTTGCAATTCAGGAAGATCCCTTTGGCAACTGAGAGGGACAGACTAGAAAAGGAAGAGATTTGAGAGTGAGACCCATCAGAAAGCTATTAGAGATGACACATGTAAAACCCAGTGGAATTGCTCATTGGCTACAGGAGAGTGGTGGGAAGAGGGGAGGGAAAGAATATGAATCATGGAACCATGGAAAATATTCTAAATTAATTAAATAAATAAATAAACTTAAAAAAGAAGGCTGTTAGAGAGAAGTGATGAAGGCGTGGAAAAAAGGTTGTTTTTTTTGTGGAGAGAAGGGACATCAGTGAGAGACGTCACAAAGGTAGAAATGACAAGACTTGGCAGATATCATATATGCAGTATGAGAAGAGGAAGAGAGCTGATGATTGGCACTAGGATTGTGAACTTGAGTTACTGGGAGGATGATGGTACCCTGGAGAGTAATAGGGGAGTCTGGAAGAGGGTTGGCAATAATATTAATAATAAAAATAGAAGGATTGGGAACATCAATCTAGAGCTGGAATATTCAAACCCAAACCCTTCATTTTACTAATGAGGAAACTGAGGCCCAAAGAGATTAAGTAACTTGCCTAAAGTCACCTGGCAATATGTCAGTGGTAGGATTTTGAACTCAGGACCTTAACTCTAGAGACAGTGCCCTTTCCATTACACAAAAGTCCTTCACATACCTCCTTTCATTTGAACATCACGCTAGCTCCATAATGTGTTTGTTGCATTTTATTCTTATTTTTTAGTAATAACAATAATCATTGAAATGTATATGATGTATATGGTTTGTAAAACACTTTACATACATAATAGCATAAGATCCTCATATGACATCATGACACAGGCAATACCAGCATTATAATTACTGATTATGATCTCGATAATAATCAAATAATCTCGATTCTGACATGTACTGGTTCTGTAACCTGGATCAAGTCCCTTAAATTATCAGAGTCCTAGGAAACTCTCTAATACTCCATGTTATTCCATGTGAATTACTAAGCAGCATTGGTTGAAGAAATTTCCCTGAAAGGGGCTCTTTACACCATAAGTAAGTTCAAATCAATAATAACTAATCAAAGCACAATGCATCATCAATACCATAAGGGTGGAAGGAAAGGTCAAGTTGGAGGAGATAAGTCAAAATAATATATAGAAGGCACCATATGTGCCCTGAGGTCATAAGAGGAACTGGGAAGACTTGGAAAGGAACATGAAACATTGGCCAAATGGACTCTGGTAATACCACTGATGGGTACCTCCAGCCAGAGTAATATATCTTTTTCGACAACTCTAAGAAATGAATGGAGTGGCATCGAGTTGCAGGTTGATCCTACTCAGGCAAACCCAGTTGTCACAATGGAGTAAGAAGCATTCTTTCGTGTCCTACTACCACAAGAAGGTAAAACATATTGGAGTAGATAGAAATACCATTAACTCACACAATGGAAGCGCTTTAGTACACTTGGCCATGACCACAAAACTGGGTAATTCACAAATTCATTTTTAATGGAAATAGGTGGTACAGTGGATAGAGTACCAGGTCTCAAGTCAGGAAGACCTGGGTTCAAATCCTTCTCCAAACACTTACTAGCTGGGTGGCCCTGAGCAAGTTGTTGTCTTAGTTTCCTCATCTGCAAAATGGGAATAATAATCGCACCTGCCTCCACTGCTGTGAGGATCAAATATAATAATAATTGTAAAATATTCAGCTTGGTATATAGTAGGTGCTACGTAAATGTTAGTAATTATTATTATTATGTACTGAAGATATGCTTTCTGTTATAATGTCTCAGTACTACCTGATAAAATTAGAAAGATCTTAGAAGTAAGGAAAAGGATTTTGTGTAGCTGTTTTCAACAATATCCTTAGGTGTAAGTCACATGGCAAGTTATTACACAACAAAATCTCACAATATGAGGAAATAACTTCATTGCTAAGCCCAGATTAGGTGAACTAAAAGTGGAAATTGAAGAGGGACTTAAATCTAAAAACAGAAAAGCAGATGAACCTGGAAACATTGAAAAGTTGCACCTAGCACGAACACCAGGAATACTACATAACAATGAAGCAGATGGCAAAAAATAATACCAAGGTCTAAAATAATTTTGAAGCAGAGACGGGCATATTTAGGATGGTATTTCAAAAAGCCCTTCTTTTGAGTTTGAGAGCACGAACCCAATTGACAGACCAACTATACCAAAACAGAATAATTCCCCCAAAGCTGGCATATGCTATAACTCTCATGAATAAGTGACTGAATAATTTGACTGAGTAAATCAAAGCATTTCAGGACCTCTACAGAATCGTCTCTATGCTAGACCCATTGCCAATATATAGGGCTAAAGGAAGAAAAGAGGAGCTGTCTAGGAATAATCCTATGGGAAGACATTAAATACCACAGAGGCAGAAGTGGATTGAGAAAACTATTGAAAACTCTCAGAAAAGCCTCAGAAATAAATAGAATTATAGATGGAAGGCCATAAAGGACTTTAAAAACTATTGAGTTTAACTTCCTTGTTTTATATATTGTGATGCTTCACCTATAGTGAGAGATACATTTCAGAGACCCCTGCAATAGGTGAAAACCCAAGCAGTAGCAGTGGTGTTATTATTTATATTGATATAGATTTATTATATTATGTTATATACATTTATATATTATTATATTATTTTATATTTATTTACATTATAGTATTTATATATTATTTATAAATATTTTAAGGCTTTCTAATCATTTCCTACTCTCCTATAAACCTTTTCCACACTCTTATTAATGTACAGTCACTGAGCCAATCAGCACCCAGGATACAGAACAAAGTGCTGTGGTTGGTCACCTTTCATTCCATCAGTCAATAGTGTGCCTCCATAAGTGTAACTACACAATATAGAATTAGATTTTTTTTAAAAACATGATACAGTGAAGCCAGGATATGTGAACCAGAACATAACAAGGGAGGACTATAAGGAATCTGAGGTACAGTGAGGCTAAATGACTTCTGTAGAGTCACATAGCTGAAAAGTGTCTGGGCAAGATTCAACTAAGGTCTTCCTGACTCCAATTCCAGAGCCCTATTCACTATGCCATGGTACCTCTCATAAAACCAATACCATAGTGATGCAGAGCGAAAGGAGCAGAACCAGGAAAACATTATACACAGAGACTGATACATTGTGGTACAATCGAAGGTGATGGACTTCTCCATTAGTATCAATGCAATTTCCCTGAACAATCTGCAGGGATCTTAAAAAAAAATACTACCCACAAGCAGAGGATAAACTGTGGGAGTAAAAACACTGCTGAAAAACAACTGCTTGACTACAGGGTTGGAGGAGATAAGACTGAGGAGAGACTCTAAATGAACACTATAATGCAAATTCCAACAACAGGGAAATGGGTTCGAGTCAAGAACACATGTGATAACCAGTGGAATCATGCGTCAGCTATGGGAGAGGGAAAGGCGGGGGGGGGGGGGGGGGGGAGGAAAAGAAAACGATCTTTGTTTCCAATGAATAATGTATGAAAATGACCAAATAAAATAATGTTTAAATAAAAAAAAACAATACCATGCCATTAAATGTGGTAGAAAATGGAAACAGCATACTGTCAATTAAAGGCAACAACGCCAACCAAAAAGAAACATGAAGGATGGACTCTGGAAAACCAAAGTGTATCAGAAATTCTTGGTACACTTAATTAGCAATCATAAACAAAAGCCAAAAGATTACCATCATATAAGAAATGAAAGTAGAAAAAGAACAAATTGAATAATTCAACACTAGTCAAAAACTACAGTGAGAGGCTCAAAAAGTCAAGAAATTTGAGGAAAGAATTGCCAAAGAAGAGGGAATATGAAGAATTTCCATTCACCCATCAACTGTCTCTCACATATTGGACTGGACATCCAGTAGATGTCTTAAACTCAAAACATTCAAAATCACTCATTCTCTTTTCTCCCAAGCCCACTTACTTTTTTTTTTTTTACTATAGAGGGTAACATCATCCTCCCAGTCCCTCAGACTCCCAAGCTATCTCTCACCCCATCCAAGTTGTTGCCAAGGGTCTGTTGAGTTCCTTTCTGCAACATCTCTCCAATAAGTGCCCTTCCCTCCTCTGACACTGCCACCACCACCCTGGTGTTCACTCTCATCATCTCATGCCTGGACTATGGCGATAACCTGATGATGGGTCTGCCTGCTTCCTCAGGTCTCTCCCCACTCCAATCTATCCTCCCAGCTATTGAAGTGATTTTCCTAAAATTCAGGTACTAACACATCACCCCACCACTCAATAAGACCCACTGGTTCCCTATTGCTTCCAGAATCAAATACAAGCTCTTGTTTGGCATTCAAAGTCTTTCATAACCAAACCGTCTTCTACCTTACTCCCTGCCATCAATCCAGTGGCATTGGCCTCCTACTTCTTCCATGAACAAGATCTCTCCTCTCTGGGCATTTTTTCTGGCCATCCCAAATGCCTGGAATGATCTTCCTCCTCCTCTCTATCAATTGGCTTCCCTAGCTTCCTTAAAGTTCCAACTAAAATACCATCTTCTGCAGTAAGTCTTTCCCAACTCTCCTTAACCCTTCCCTCTCTTCACCAGTTCTTATTTATTCTGCACAGATCTTATTTATTTGTTACTGTTTGTTGTCTCCTTCATGAGATTTAGTTATCCGAAGGCAAGGACTGCCTTTTGCCTCTTTTTTGTATCCCCAGTGACTAAGCAAGGTACCTAGTGCAGAATAAGTGCTTAATAAATATTCTTTGACAAATTGGTCAAAATAAGTCTAAAACAACAAAAACATGAGTTGGAGCAGACATGGAACAGAAGGCTTATCCATCATTAATGTCATGAATGATATAATGGCAGCATCAAGGGAGGTGACAGAAACTCTAACTTCTTTGTAAAAGTGGAAAAATAGAAGATTTGGATACAATCCATAATTACTGACTCCAACTCACCTTCCTTCCTTTCCAATCCTGATCTATTTTTTTTTTTCTTTCTTTCTTTCTTTCTTTCTTTCTTTCTTTCTTTCTTTCTTTCTTTCTTTCTTTCTTTCTTTCTTTCTTTCTTTCTTTCTTTCTTTCTTTCTTTCTTTCTTTCTTTCTTTCTTTCTTTCTTTTTCTTTCTTTCTTTCTTCTTTCTTTCTTTCTTTCTTTCTTTCTTTCTTTCTTTCTTTCTTTCTTTCTTTCTTTCTTTCTTTCTTTCTTTCTTTCTTTCTTTCTTTCTTTCTTTCTTTCTTTCTTTCTTTCTTTCTTTCTTTCTTTCTTTCTTTCTTTCTTTCTTTCTTTCTTTCTTTCTTTCTTTCTTTCTTTCTTTCTTTCTTTCTTTCTTTCTTTCTTTCTTTCTTTCTTTCTTTCTTTCTTTCTTTCTTTCTTCCTTCCTTCCTTCCTTCCTTCCTTCCTTCCTTCCTTCCTTCATTCCTTCCTTCCTTCCCCTTCCATTTTGGAATCAATACTGTGTAATGGTTCTAAGGTAAGAGAATAGTAAGGGCTGGGCAATGAGGATTAAGTGACTTGCCCAGGGTCACCCAACTAGGAAATGATTGAGGCCAGATTGGAACCCAAGACCTCCCATCTCTAGGTCTGGCTCTCAATCCACTGAACCTCCCAGCTCCCCCCCCCCCAGCCCCAACTTTCTTAATAGAAAACATCACATTTGTATTAACAAAAGATGAGAATACCTGTGACCCTTTCAAATAGAGACTCAGCATTCATTTTTATACTTCATATAAAGCATTCACAAGTTGTCTGGCTAAAAATAACCCAAAACTAACAAACCTTTAAATATGTATTTTAGTATGGTGGAGCAGCTAGGTAACACAGTGGACAGAACACCAGGTCTGGACTTGGACTCTCTAGCTTTGTGACTTTTTGCAAGCCACTTAACCCCACCAGCCAAAGATAAAAAAGAATGACAAATAGTCTCAGGGGTATAAAGAGCAACTCGTGCATTGATTCAGTTATTTTTAAACATGCAGCCTAATTCTAAGGTTGACTCATTGAAAGCATCTTGGAGACCGTCTCCATACGAGAAAGGATTTGAGAGACAATACAATATTTCATTCTATTCCTGTGAGGTCTTAATTTCTTCCCCTAAGTCTCTATATTTTTAAAGCCTTTCATTCCATTTAGTAGAGAGATTAGGAGTATTTTAAATAGTGACAAAAAAAATGTTGATCAAAAATGTTTATGAGGGGCAGCTGGGTGGCTCAGTGGATTGAGAGCCAAGCCCAGAGATGGGATGTCCTGGGTTCAAATTTGGCCTCAGACATTTCCTAGTTGTGTGACCCTGGGCAAGTCACTTAACCCCCATTGCCTACCCCTTCCTCCTCTTCTGCCTTGGAACCAATACATAATATTGATTCCAAGATGGAAAGTAAGGATTAAAAAAAAAGTTTATGGATCAATGTTAAATCCAGTTGGTTGGAGGCAACAGTTTTGTCTATAATGATAATTAGAACTCAATGCCGTATTTTTGTTGATATCTCAAAGATATTTTAGGATTTGTATTTGGAGCATGGGGGTTTGTTTTAGTCTGTAAAGGATAATGAGCTTCTGGCATACAATTCCCACTACCTTTTCAAATCTTTCCAAATATCTGACACTAAAGATTTGCAACCTGCTGTGATATGTTGATGTTTCCATTATTTCACTGCATAATCTGCATTAATCAATGAGTCTTGGCCTCCTAAAGATAACTTTTCTGTAGTTTCTTATGGTAATGGTATGATTCTAGATCTCTACTAGATTTCTTTGTTGCTATAAACATTCACATGATTGAGCTACTTTTTATGCTTCTTTGTCAACATAATTAGTTGAGTTTATGTGGATGCTACCCATTGAGTCTTTCAAAGGTGCTCTTGGATCCTGACTGTTCCATAGTTTCCATTTGGAGAGTATTTGCTTACATTTGCTGTTATTGTTTAGTCATTTCAGTTGTGTCCAACTCTACGAGACCTTATTTGAGATTTTCATGGCAAAGATGCTGGTGTGATTTGCCATTTCTTTCTCCAGCTTATTTTGCAGATAAGGAAACTGAGGCAAACTAGGTTAAGTGGCTTTACCGGGGTCTACAACCAAGTGTAAGAGGTAAGATTTGAACTCGGGTCTTCTTGGCTACAGTTCTCCAGTTTTATCCATTGCACCACCTAACTGCCCTTTGCTTATATTAAATAAATCCAATGTCATGTACCTTTTGTTAGCCTTTACTATTGCTTTGTAAAGTGAAGCTTGTTTGTTCATAGCTGTTTATGCTCAATGCATCTTGCTTAGGTACCAGAGGCTATCATACCCCAATTGGCTGACAAGGTCACAGTCTGAGGAAATGAGGTCTGCTAAGCATACCCCAGAATGACGGCCCCCTGCTGATTCCCCCTCTGTGACTTCTCTCCCCAAATTTTCCCCACTAATGAACTTGTTATGATTATTATTCTCTCCCCAATACAGGAGAAATAATATGAGAGTAAATACTTATAGGACATATATATATATATATATATATATATATATATATATACACACACACACACACACACACACACACACATATATATATATCTCCTACTTTAAGCCCCCTAGGTTATTACCCAAAAAAGATTGCAATTACAGATTAAAGCCCAAAGATTACTGCCCATGACCCCTCCTTTCTCAAGCACAAGACACTCTCCAAGGCCCTACAATAGACACTGACCAAAAGCTTGAGCCTACAGTTACCACACTCATTGAATTTGTTGATGAACAGAAGCCAAGCAGCATTGCTAGGCACTTCAAAGTAACACAAGAAGAACAGAACTTGTAAATTGAGGAAAACCCCAAAACTGGTCTGCTTTAAGTCCTCACATCCAGATACGAAGACGTTTTGTTGTTTATCTCCCAAGCAATTATGATTGATAGTTAAAGCTGACCAAAAGCACAATGATCCTCTCAGCAGGTCAAGGGGTACTAACCTACAAATGGCTTTATTTACATTAATCATATCTATCACAGAGTGTTGTAGAAACCTAGTAAATGATCATAGAATTCTTTGTTGTAGTAACATCACATGAGTGTTGTTTAAGTGATTTGATAATATCCAATCAAATTGTAGAATGTCACATATGTAGAAGATTAATTGTGTGTCAAAGAAGCATGTACCAAAAAACCTATATAATAAATGAACCACAGTATTATGGCAGAGCACTGTGTGTGATGCCTGCATATGTGGGTTGAATGCACAGTGTGTCTCATCTCCTTATTCCAACCGTGACGTTACATCTGCACAGAGAGACCTTTGTGAGTGAGTATTATAGGCATGTCTTAACAGAATTTCTGACCCAGCTTTATTACTGTCATTTGCATAAGATAAGGAAATCATGTAGGATATGAAAAATTAAAATGAGACCTAAAACTCTAGCTCACGTGATTAAATGGTTAATTAAAAGAGAATTTCTGACTCAGTTTTTTTTAACCTCTATTTACTTAAGATGAGCATGTAATATTATTAGTCTGCAAACTACAGCTATATCCCTAGTGTTTACTGACCAGTTTATTATATTACATCATGTAGATCTCCTTTCCTTATCTGTTCTTTTAGATACAAATCTTTATCCTCTCCTTCTTCCCTCTGTTGTATCATCCTGCCTATGTAGCCAAAACCTATATAAAGCAGCATACGACTGAAGCTTGAAGCCCTCTGGTTTTTTAATATTATGAGACTATGCTCTGAGATATTATAAATTGGTTTTTACATATTTATGCTTGTTTATGAGTATGATTGACAGCATTAATTATTGATGAATACTTGGAACAATTTCTGTTATGAGTATGACTATGCTTTATTTTATACAAGAGGAATATGGGGATCAGAGAAATATCGTGACTTGTTCCTGCTCATCATGCTCCTGAAGGAGTTTTGCTGCTTAGTTGTTTCAGTCATGTCCAACTCTTCATGACCTGATTTGGGATTTTCTTGGCAAGGATACCAAAGGTGTTTGCCAATTCCTTCTCCAGTTCATTTTACAGATGAAGAACTGAGGCAAACAGAGTTATGTGACTTGCCCAGGGTCATAGAGTAAGTATATGAGACCAGATATGAACTCAGGAAGGTGAATCTTCCTGACTCCAGGACTGGCATTCTATACCACTGCACCACCTAGCTACCCGATTCTAAATGAATTATTCTCAATTAATTTGAGGCCCTCCCTATTGTGCATCTAGTCTCCATTCCAGATGTTATCTCAACATTTTCTACCCCTTTCCAAAGTGGTGGGGAAAAAACCAATGATGACACTTTGCTGGATAACAGCTGAGATTTCTACCGTGCTTTAAGACATACAAAGCATTCTCAGTACTAAACTTATTTGATCCTTACAATTACCCTGTAAGTCAAAAACTACAGGGATTATATCTATTTCACAGATGAGGAAACTGAGGCTGAGAGACTATATGATTTAGCCAACCTGGAAGGTTAGATTCAAACCCAGGATTTCCTGATACCTTTAACACTCTATCTCTACACCAGAATCATCAAACATGCTATCCTAGCCACATGTGGCTATGCTGGCCAAACCAGATGAAAAAACTAATTAGGAAATATTTGACAAAATAAATAAATATGCAGTAAAACATAGATAATATATTTTAAAACTAAGTCAATATGTAATTGATAGTGCTCCTCTCATATTCATTAGTGGCTCCTGTTTTATCTGAGTTTAACACCACTGGTTGAAACCATACCACATCTCATGTATATGGTTCTATGGACATTTCGGGGAGATTTCACATTAGATCCTCCTGTTGAAGGCAAGAAAGGAGATAATCTACTCATTTTACATAATAGGAGCCTGGGAATACCACACCATTAATAGTGTATGGGAACCATATCTCACCTCTCCTGATTTCTACTCCAGAAATGTTTATTGTTGCTGTTGTTGGGGATGAGGGAAGAGGTGCAGGAGCCAGGGGGCTTGGCTTTGAAGCCCAAAGCAAAAGGGAGGGAAGCTACCTACCTCTCTTCCTAAGAGAAAGCTCAGGTGCATAGTAGCCATCGACATTCATTAACATTTATCTAAATTAAACAATCAACAAATATTTCATGGGTATCGAGGTGGTTAGGGCATTGGACTCAGAGTTAGGCAGAACCAAGTTCAAGTTCACCAGCAGACATATTCTCTCTGTCCCTTCAACTCTTTCATTCCCGGTTACCAGCCCTTCCCTGTCCCCTGTACCTCTTCAATCCTCTTCAATACCTTCATTTATTACAAGTCCCATCTTGACACTATTCTATGACCCTGGGAAATTCACTATATTCTCTTGCCCTCTGTTTCTGCATTTACAAAAAGACCACCTACCTCACAGGGTTTATGAGGTGATGGAAAATGTTTCACATACTAAAGCACTAGAAAAAATGCTAGGTGTTACTCATGGAGTGTCTGCTTACTTTGTGCCAGGCACTATGGAAGAATAGATATAAAGAATGAAACAGAGGCAACTGGGTGGCTCAGTGGATAAGAGAGTCATGCTGGGGAATGGGAAATCCTGGGTTCAAATCTGGCCTCAGAGGTTCCCTAGTTGTTTGATAGACCCTACGTGAATCACTTAAAACCAACTGCCTAGCCTTTGGTACTCTTCTGACTTGGTACTGATACCTAGTATCGATTCTAAAACAGAAGGTAACAGTTAAAAAAAAAAGAATGAAACACTCCCTACTCACCAAGAGCTTATATTCTAATGGAGAAGATCAGTACATATATACATATCAAATTCATATAGAAATACATACAAAGTCTCCAGAGTAGGTTTGGGAGAGGGTGAGATGTGGGCCAGTGATGTTCCTCAGAGATCCATGTTACCACAAGAACCATTAGGCACAGAGATTTTCCCATTTGGCCCCTTGTTGTATATCCAACCTTTTCCCTATTATGTGACAGAAGAGTCAAGAAACTCACCCTGAAGCCAGTCTGAGAGAGGAGGCTCCTGAAGGTTTGCCATACTTCAGGGGTCTGGAGACCTTTGGCCTTGTCGCTCTCCACCACGTCCATGACCATCACCTGGAAAGCAAATGGAAAGAGTTGGCCAGTCTTCCCCAACTAATCAACACTTATACCAGAGATATCAAGAAAGGCTGCACCCAAAGACAATCCCTAAAGACCAAGGAAGGAAGTATTCTTGATCATTAGGTTCAAGTTAGGTTGGGATGATCGAGTTGTAGATTCAGAGATTATAACAGTGTTAGAAGAGCCTTTTGAAATCAACTAATCACAAAATCACAGAATATGAGAGCTGAACAGGACCTCTGCAATCATTAGTCCTAATCATCCCCATAGAGAATCCCTGCTTAAGTACCCCCAACAAGCATTTTTTCCAGCCTTTGATAAAAGACCTTTAGTGGAGAAGAAGCTACTACCACCTCAGGTAGTTTGTTCCACTTGTGAGCAACTCCAGTAAGTAGGCAAGTTGGGGTTTTCTTCCCCCTGACACAAAGCTCAAACCCATTTCACAGTTGAGAGAACAGAGGCCCAGAGAACAAGAAAGAATTCATCCAAGGTCTTATAGCTAGTTGATGGCAAAACCAGTATTAATTAAATTTTGTTTCTGCTAAAGCATTCTATCATTGTAAGCTATAAGCTATTATCTGAAGGAGAGAGAGAGCATTGAGAATAAACAATTTTTCCCCAGTTTGTCATACGGAGACAGGCACAGAGGAAATAGTGGCCAAACTTGCAGATCTGAACCCAGAAACCCAGACCTCCCCAACTCTCTGGAATTAAAAATTACACTCTCTAGAGCTTCCTTCTCTCTAATGGTATATAAGAAAACTTGGACGATGACTTCTTGGGGATGTTATAGATTTTATAGAAAGGATTCTTTCCTGTGCAGGTTGGACTAAACAATCTCAGAAGATCCTTCCTGGATGAGATGCTGTGATCTCAGAAGCTTCCTGACTTCTCAGTTGCCTTGGTATCCCCAGCCCTTGACCCAGGACCTTGAAGGTAGTCTTACCGAATTTGGCTCATAAGTATCCAAGGGCAGCAGCTTCAAGATGGATTCCAGGAGCTGTGGGACACTCAAGCCTGCAACCACAAAGACAGCCAAGAGAGCCTCAAGTGAAGCAAGAGAGTAAGGACAGCAAGACTAGGCAACGAAAGCAAGAACAAAAGCTTCTGGGATGGTGAAATCTGACCATATGATTTTATCCAGCTTACATGATGAAAAGGTATTGTGGCTGCCATGTCCTCTGAGATCTTCCCACCAGCAATCCTTTATATCACTACTGCCTTTTTTTCTTTTAACCTTACCATCTGTCTTAGAACTAATACAAAGAATCTGTTCTAAGTCAGAGAGTGGTAAGAGCTAGCCAGAATTGGCAAAGAGGTGACACACCTGCAGAGCTAGCACTCAGGGAGCTGCTTTGTTTCCCCTCTTCCCAACACCCAAGGACATTTTTTTGTATGTCCCATCCCTCTGTCCAAAGCAAGCACTTTCTCTCTCAACTCTCTCCAGTAATCTGAGGGCTCATAGATGGCTTGAATTTGTCCTCTAGGCACTCAAACTGGAAAAAAAAATTCATCAAGGAGGAATGGGGTTAAGTGACTTACCCAAAGTCACCCAATTATTGAGTATCTGAGGCTATATTTGAATCCAGGACCTTACTGAGGTACCTAGCTACCACTACATCAATTCTCTTCTTTCTCTCTCTCTTTCTTTCCTTCTTTCTTCCTTCCTTCCTTCCTTTTCTTTTGTTTCTTTTTTTCCTTCTTTTCCCTTACCTTCCATTTTAGAATTAATACTGTATATTGGTTCTAAGACAGAAGAGTGGTAAGAGCTAGGCAACTGGGGATAAGTGACTTGCCCAGGTTCACACAGCTAGGAAGTGTCTGAGGCCAGATTTAAACCCAGGTCCTCCCATCTCCAGACCCAACTCTCTATCCACTGAGACACTTAGCTGTCCTGGGTCCATGTATCTAGCATAGATTAGCCAATTAAGACTGGCTAAGCTAAGACAATGGATAGGGTCTGGTACAGTGTATCAGCTAAGGAAACTGTCTCCATCAATGGAGGCTGTCATTTTCTCTGTACCTTTCATAATTGCCTTTCATACTTGGGGTGTATGGGGTGCTCAGGGAGGGGTAGTATCTCTGGTATGGAGGGCTTTTCATGCCCTCCTAGGGCAGCTCTCCAGCCTGTGACCCTCACCTGACACCCAGCTCTCACTTGTGGCTCCCAGTAGCTGCTAGCATGCAGCAGCAGCCACACCCCAGGCAACGGCTTCGACAGGCCGGCTAAACCTTGTGAGGTAGCCATCAGGTCGATGTCGACCCCTGGTGAACCAGGGTTTTGCTCACCCAGCATGTGAAGACTGCTTCGGGGGAACAGGCGGAAGAAACCAATAAGAAGGTTCAACAGCTGAGATGGCGACGCAGCAAGGCACTGTGGAGTGCTCAGGGGGTGTTGGAGCACAAAAGACAACACGGCCATCCAATGCAACTGAGGAAGTCTCCAGGTGTAACGACTTTTCGTGCCACTGGACCCAGGCTTCTAACGCTGAGAGAGTGGGACTGTCTCTGTGCACCGACTTTTCCACTTAAATCTCCTTCATGCACAAGTATCTTTGTGCACACTCATCTATCCTAACCCCGTCCACCCTCTTCAAGACCTGTGGCAATGGGGGAGTGGCGACGCAACAGGTGGAGGTGACCACCGGCAGTTGTAGTCACGATCCTGCACATAGGCGGCACATGGACCAGTGGTCACTCGGCCTTGTGGGCAGCAGGGACGTTCGGCAGCATCCTGGGCGACTGAGCAGCCCTCTCTAGGACAGCACTGCTCACCCTAATCAAGTGAGGGGACTAGAAAAGGTGTCCCAAACATTGCCTGCCCTACAAAAACCCGGTCAGCACACCACAGCTGGCGGGGTCATCCCTTTAAGGGGTAAAAATCAAAGAAAAAATACAAAGAAACTCCTACTAGGAGCATGGAACATCAGGACATTACTTGACAGAGAGAATACCCCAAGATCTGAGAGAAGAACAGCTCTAATCGGTAAAGAACTGGTGCGATATAACATCGACATCGCAGCCTTAAGTGAAACACGCTTACCAGAAGAGGGATCACTCAGCGAACCCTCCACTGGATACACCTTCTGGAAAGGTAGAGCCTCAAATGAAGACAGAATCCACGGTGTTGGCCTGGCTATCAAGACCAGTTTGCTCAAACAGCTGCCAAACTTGCCTGTGGGCATCAGCAAGAGGCTCATGAAGATCTGTTTGCCTCTCAGCAAAGACCGGTATGCCACAATCATCAGCGCATATGCCCCAACACTGACCAGCACAGAGGAGACCATCGAGCAGTTCTACTCTGACCTGAGTGCCGTCCTGCACTCAGTGCCCACAAATGACAAGCTGATACTACTGGGAGACTTCAATGTCCGCGTTGGCCAGGACCATGAAAGATGGAAAGGAGTGCTCGGCAAACACGGCGTGGGCAAAATGAACAACAACGGCCTACTGCTACTCAGCAAATGCTCAGAGTTCGAGACATGGACACTGTACCGGAAGCACATGAAACAGCTGGAGCAATTCCACCAACGCTCCCTCCGGTCAAGCATGAGGATCCGATGGCAGGACCGAATCACCAATCAGGAAGTCCTCGACAGAGCCAACTCCACCAGCATCGAAGTCCTGGTCCTCAAAGCCCAGCTACGATGGTCTGGACACGTCATCCGCATGGACCCACAGCGAATACCAAGACAGGCATTCTATGGTGAACTGTCAGCAGGACTCAGGAAACAAGGCCGACCAAAGAGAAGATTCAAGGATCAGCTAAAGTCCAACTTGAAGTGGGCTGGCATGACACCAAAGCAACTAGAACTCGCTGCCTCTGTCAGAAGCAGCTGGCGAACCCACATTCACCATGCCACCACCACCTTTGAAGATGAGCGACGTTGACGTCTTGCCGCTGCGCGCGAACGCCGACACCAGGCCACAACTGCACCTCCCGTAACAACTGGCGTCCCAGGCCCCATGTGCAACATGAGGGTACATCAATAGATGATGATGCACAAAGACAATTGTCATTCTCGGTCACCGAGAGACTACCACTATTACTTGAACCTAAGTCTCTCTGGTTTGAAGCCAGCTTTCTAGCTATACTGTTCCCCAGACAATGGAAGAGGATAAAACTAACTATCCTATAGGAAGATCAATGTTCTAAGCATATGGTCTAGATTAAGCAGACTGACTAGAAATAAATTATAACCTCTTCATTCAATTTCCCTACAACTAATATTTCACATGAGTTTCTGGGGATGGGGCAACATGGGGAGGAATTTGGAATGTATTTTTCATAAGCTGAGGTTTGCATTCTCTTTATCCAAGTTACGGGGAACAGGCAGCAATTAGGAATGGTGACAACCTGCATACATTGTTCAAAATGTCTGGGGGCCCACAGAAGTTTGATTCTATTCACAAAGGCACTCTAGCCCTAGCCTGACTAGCTATCAAACATACATACATATATAGATATAGTTATAGATACATGCCCATTTGTACAGGGAGAAGGGATCTTAGAGATCATTTAGTCCAACTTCCTCATTTACAGATGAGAAAACTGAGACCCCCAAAATATGAAATGTGGGCTGTTCCCCTAGATGGCCCATTTATTTTATTATCACTGAGAAAGGTCATACAACTAGTTCACAGCAGAGATCTCTTTGGAGAAGGTTCCCATGATCCTCAGAGCCTGTCAGGCTGTGCTATGGTGGTATTGGATCAAGTTATCGTTATGTATGTCCTTTACCTTAGAAGTTAAGATCCACAAAGAATTTTTATTTTTAATTGTATTTCTTATAATATAAACATAAATATATTTTATAATATATAACATAATATAAATACTATTTATTCTATTTCTATTTTTTATTTTATTTATTCTATTTATTTTACTCTATAATTATTTTAATTTAAACTTTGCATCTTATTCGGCTGCAAGGACAATGCTTTTCGCATAGTAAGTATGTCATAGTTAGCCCACAGAGGAGAAGACTTAAGGGAGACGTGATAATTGTTAAGTATTTGATGGGCTATCTTGTGTAAGAGGGATTTAGATGCTGGAGAAAAAACTTATAGATCTAGTTAACAAGGGAGACACTCTTGCTAGAGCACAGACCTCATTAGACAGTGTAAATTTCACAGTGCATAAATCCCTAAAAATGGATTGAATTTTTCTCTGAAATAGTGAAGTTTCTCATTATTCTTTTATAATATTCAAGACATTCCTATACCATAACTTCTTCAGCCATTCCCCATTTGATTAGCACTCACCTTTATTTCATGTTAACTGATACAAAAAGTCCTGGTATAAATGCCTTGTTATCTGTTGGACATTAAAAAAAAAAATCCTCAGAGTTTTTTGGACCCTAGGGGCAGCTAGGTAGTGCAGTGGATAGAGTGCTGGGCCTGGAGACAAGACTTGGATTCCTGAGGTCAAATCTAGCCTCAGTCACTTACTGGTTCTGTGACTCTGGACAAGTCATTTTACCCTTGTTGGCCTCAGTTCCTCATCTGTAAAATCACCTGGAGAAGGAAATGGCAAACCACTCCAGTATCTTTGCCAAGAAAACTCCAAAATGCAGTTACAAAGAGTAGAACACAACTGAAAAAAATGACTGGATAATAAATTTGGGCCCAGAAAACAGAATTGGGAGCAAGGGGTGGAAAGTGCAAAAAGGGAAATTTCTTGGGAACTGGATATATTCTCATTGAAGACTCAGGTGGCATCATTTTATATGGAACAAAAAGAACCTAAACATTAAAGGAGATGGAGAGACAACAGGGCAGTATCAGAAGAAGCCCCAAGATATTGTATTTGGTTGTTTTTTTTGTTTGTTTGTTTTTTGTTTTTACTTTAGTGGATCTCTTTATTTTTAGCTTTCTTAAGAAATACATTGGCAGGGAGGGCAGCTATGTAGATCAGTGGATAGAGAGCCAGGTCTGGAGACAAGGTCCTAGGTTCAAATCTGGCCTTAGACACTTCCTGCCTGTGTGACCCATGGCAAGCCACTTAAGTTGATTTGCCTAGTTCTTACTTCTCTTCTGCCTTGGAACCAATACTTTGAATTGATTCTAAGACAGAAGATGAAGTGTTTTTTTTTAAGAGAAAATCTTTTTTGTAAATATAATTCATCTCATGAAAAAATTTTCTAGTAATCTGAACTGTCCCAAAGTAGAAAGGGAGGTAGGGAGTTTCCCTTTCATTTGAGTTTGTTAGACAAAAGTGGAATGACAACTTGTTGGGTATATTGCTAAAGGGGATCCCTTCTCAGATGTAGGTTGGACCAGATAACCATTCAGATTTCTTACACTATGAGATTTTGTGAAACTGTTGACTTTAAGTGACTCCAAATGGGTGCCACTTAAAAACAGCAATTTTGCTAACTGATAAAACCAAAAATAGATAGCTTTGTTGTTCCCTTTTTATCTTGGCTTTAGCTTTTAAGATTACATGTTGGTCTTGGAAGAGAATCTGTTTCCATGTACATAGGCTATTTTTCCCTTTTCTCTTCTGTTTTTCTTTTCCTTTTCAGTGAACTGCATCCTTAGCTTATTGTCCCAGTGTCCATGTGGTTTCAAGTCCCCTGTGCATTTTCGTGTTGCTAATGGCGTGTCAACACAACTCTTCCCAAATAAGAAGTAGGTCAGCTTGCTCTCTCCATTCTCTCTGCAATCCCCTGAGCTACTGTCCAGGACAGTAGACCTCTAATTAATTGGCACTGACCAGAACTTACAGTAACCATAATGGTTTCAAGACCAGCTGGTCCCTTGGGTTTGAAGAACATTTTAGCTGTTTTTTTAATGTCTGCTCCTCTCCAGATGTGATCTTAACCCTGAAATTTTCATGGAGTAATCATGCAAGATGCTCTATTATCACCTATACAGGGCTGGTCTTGCAATCAGAATGACCTGGGTCCAGGGAGAAGCTGGGTGGCTAAGTGGATTGAGAGCCAAGCCCAAAGTCAGGAGATCCTGGGTTCAAATCTGAACTCAGAAACTTTCTAGCTGTGTGACCCTGGGCAAGTCACTTGACCCCCATTGCCTAGCCCATATTGATCTTCTGCTTTTGAACCAATACACAGTATTGATTCTAAGATGGAAGGTGAGGGTTTAAAAAAAAAAAAGAATGACCTGAGTCCAGATGCAATCTCTTTTATATACTGACTATGATCCTGGGCGAGAAATTCAACCTCTCAGGGTCCCAGGCACCTCTCTAAAACAAGCTAGAGAAAAGGCACAGAGTGAGAAGAGCCTCTTTAGTGAGGCAAACCAGCAACTTTTCTGTAGCACACAGAGGTGAAGTGGTCAAAGGACTTTACTCAGTCTGGAGTTCCTACCCTGATGAAATCATACTGACAAATCTCTGACTGAATCATTTGAATACAGAAAGAGTCAAGACTTTGGAAAGCTATCTTATCTTTGCTCTGTAGCTGGAGGAGACAACAACTTATCTAAATTGCATTGCATTTTATATTCTTAAAGCATTTATAAGGGGCAAGCTAGATAATACAGTTAACAGAGTGCCAGGACTGTAGTTACTAGGAGCTGGGTTTAAATCTGGTCTTAGACACTTTCTAGTTGTGTTACCCTAGGCAAGTCACTTAACCCCAATTGCCTGTCCTTTACAGCCCTTCTGTCTTAAAATCAATACTTAGTAAGCCAAGTTGTTGGGGGTTTTTTTCAGCATTTATGCTTACAAAATATTTGACATACACAAATAACTTCAATTGATTTCAAGGTTCATAGGATATATGTGACAAATGAATGAAATGGAATTGTTTCTCACAATAACACTATCAGGCAAGAAATAATAATTACTAACATTCTTATATAGTGCTTTACATTTACAAAATATTATACGTGTTATCTCATTTGATCCTCACAAAACCTTATAAGATGGGTGCTATTATTTTTTTATTTTTAAATTTATCTTAAGAATTCTTTCCTTTTTAAAATTTTGAGAATTCTTACCCTCTCCTGCTACCTCTGTAACCTACTGAGAAGGCAAGTAATATGATATTAATTATCCATGTGAAGAGATAAGTGCTATTATTATCCCTATTTTATAGCTGAGGAAACTGAGGCAGGCAGACATTGCCCAGAGGCACAAAATCAATAAGTATTTGAGGCCAGATTTGAATTCAGGTCTTCCTAATTCCAAGTCTAGTGGTCTTCCCCTTTGTGCTATACACTAGAATCACAGGATCATAGCTTTAGAATTGAGAGGAATTTCAGAAGTCATTTAGAACAACCTTCTCTCTCTCTTTTTTTTTAATCTGCTGAGGCCCAAAGAGTTTAAATGATGCATATAAAATTACACAAATATTAAGTGGCAAAGCCAAGACTTGACCTCAAAATCTCTACCCCCAAACTTAACATTCTAATCTGTGGTACCAAGATCACAAGGCTAATAAGGGGCATTGTAGAGGCCATAATACCCTTCCTTTTAACACAGCACCATTCTATAATACTTTGCATATATGATATTTTTTCCTCCCAATGTGCCTGTACGTTAGGTGTTACTATCTGCATTTTATAGCTGAGGAAACTGAGGCTTAAGTGACTCACCCAGGGTTACATAGCAAATCATTGTCTGAGGCAGGATTCAAACCCAAGTCTTCATAACTCCAAGTCCAGCCCTCTCTCCAGCAAACCACACATACCTCTCTTTACTCACTTCTTCTGACACCAAGTTAATTTCTCTTTACTTATAAGCATCTCAGAGAAATGAAAAACCTTCCACTGTTAATTGACAACAAATCTGAAACCTTATCAGCGAAAGGTAAGGTTGATTTTCTTTTTCATTTTGATACTTATGTATCTGGGGACGGGGGTGGGAGGAAAGTAAGAACTCACCATCTGCTCTGATTTCCACTGGACCACATCGGCATATGGAAGAAGTAGGAAAATTGGCATCTGCAAGAACTGAAAGAGGCAGGAAGTGTTAAACCATCATTATCAGTCACAACAAAAACAATAGCCTAGATCATAGGAGCATAGGTTTATAGCTGAAAGGAATCTTGGAGACCATCTAATCTAATCTTCCCATTTTGTAGATGAGAAAACTGAGGGCCAAAAGACAGTGAGTTTTGCCCCAAATCACATATATAATAAGGGGAAGAGCTGGTAGTTGAAACCAAGTCCTCTGGCCAAATCCAGCTTTCTTGCCACTGTAGTATACTGTCTGATAGCTGGCTAGTGGGCATATGACTTCTCAAAGAGGTAGACTGAGGAAGATCTTGACTAATCAGAAATAAGAGGTGAGAAGGAAGAAGGAAGGGAGACAACTAACACATACAAAGGCACTGAGATGAGAAATGAAAAATCAGATGTGAGGAACAGCAAGGAGACCACTAGGGTTGTCCCAAAGAGCTTAAGGAGGAAGTAATATGTAAAAAGAATAGAAAGAAAGGAAGGGTCTAGAAAGGAAAACCCTTGAAAGCTGAACAGAGGATTTTATATGTGATCCTGGAGGAAACAGGGAGCCAGTGGAGTATATCAAATGGTGGTAGGGAAGATGGGTTCCATAGTCAGACTTAAGCTTGAGAAATATCACTTTGGCAGCTCAGCGGATCAGGGAGAGATTTGAGGAATCAAGACCAACTCTGAGTCTATTTTATTATGCAAGAGTTAATAAGGACCTGTACTAGGGTGGTGTTTGGGTAAGAGGAGAGAAGGGGACATATATACAAGAGACTGTGGAAACAGAAACATTATTTGGCAACTGAATGGAGATGTGGACCATGAGGATGACTCATCAAGGTGGTCAAACTGAAAAGATGGTGGTACCTTAAATGTAAGAGGGAAAGTTTGGAAAAGGGGTGAGTTGGGAAAGGTGGGGATAATGAATTACTGGTCATGGTGAATTAACATGCCTTGGGTACTAACTTTTCTAGGAAGTCAAGGGCAAAATTCACAACATCAAAAAACAAAAACAAAAGCAAAAAATTCAACCAGATGTAGAAGGAAAGATTAGTGCTATTGTTCAATTCAAGAAGCATTGTCTACTCTAGCTAGACACCAGGCTTTAGGAATACAAAAACAAAAATAAATCAATCCTCTCCTTCTAGGAAGTTATGTTGTCCTTCCACAAATGGGGAGGACACTGGAGTTGGTCCAAGGAGTTTAAGAAGGAAGTAATATGTAAGAAGACTGGAAAGGAAGGGTCCAGAAAGGAAAACCCTTGAAAGCTGAACAGAGGATTTTATATATGATTCTGGAGGAAATAGAGAGCCAATGGAGCTTAATGAATGGAGACAGGGAAGATGTGTTCCATAGTCAGGCTTAAACTTGAGGTTCATCAGCCCAGATGGTTTATCTAGGACCAAAGAATGACAGAAGTGCAGATCTTTGAGATCATCTTGTCCTTTCATTATAGAACACAACACTGATGATGATAGGGGTTGTGACTAGCAAGTATCCAAAGTCACAAGGTATGTCAGTGGTAAAACTGGGATAGGGATCTGGCTCTCAGGCCTTGCTATAAGGACCTCTGCTGAGAGGGTCTGCAAAATACCTGCCAGGGACCAATAGATTCTTGTAGGAAGGATAGAAGGCCAATATAGTAGGCTCTTTTTTTTTTAAACAACAAAAAAAAAACCCTTACCTTCCATCTTGGAATCAATACTGTGTATTGGTTCCAAGGCAGAAGAGTGGTAAGGGCTAGACAATGGGGGTCAAATGACTTGCCCAGGGTCACACAGCTGGGAAGTGTCTGAGGCCACATTTGAACCTAGGACCTCCTATCTCTAGGCCTGGTTCTCAATCCATTTAGCTCCCCAGCTCCCCACCCCCTTTTTTTAAACCCTTACCTTCTGTCTTGGAATCAATACTGTGTATTGGTTCCAAGGCAGAAGTAGTCTCTTTTAACAGTTTGAAATCATTGACTTGCAGTACTCAATTTAGTTTTCTAGGCCATCTTAACAGTCAAGCTAGATCTCCCTGGGGTTGATGCATCAGCAGCTATGAAACGGAGCATTAATTAGGATAGTTGAAAATGCCATTATCGAGCTGAAGTTCTCCTTGAAAGTCCAGAAAGCTGGTACTGAACTTTTAGATGGAGCTGGCAGTGCTACCACCAAGCATCTTCTTGTTTGGGCCAGGAAACAGATTTCATGGCACCAGAGTTAGAAGGGCCATCTAGCCCACCTCCTTCCCTTTACCAAGAGGAAACTTACAGCAACCAGATTTTCTAGTCATAATTTTGATCTATATCAAAAGCGTGAAGCTCCTCCAAGCTCCATTGCCCCAGGCTGTTGCCCTGCCCCGCCCTAGGTGTGTTATTTAACTGGACAGCGCTGGGGGAGGGGGGAGCGGGGGGAGGGGAGTTGGGAATTTCAGAAGTGGATCCCTGGAGGATCTGATCGATTCCTCTGGGCGCTGGACAGAGGCTCTATTCGGGAAAGATCGCCTTTCTGTGAATCAAATTCTTTCTCAGGCGCTCTAGGAAAGGTCACTCTTTGGAGGAAGCCGGCAAAGAAAATGTTTGTGAAGCTGCTTTTCAAATAAGGGGCTCGGGGGATTCGAAGCAGCTGACGTCCCTTTCTTGGGGAATAGAAGAAAATGAAAAAAATTAAAGGGAGAGGAGGATAAAGAGGAAAATCCGAGGTCTCAGGAAACTTCGACCGTCCGACCCCCAAAGCTTTCTCTCTTCTGATTCCGGGAATCCGGCTGCGAGATTCCAATAGCCCAGGGCTTTGCTCAGTAGCATAAGGAAGCCTCGGGCCCAGTTATTTGACTTTCAGCCCAGGGGCCAGTCTGAGCTCGCCGAGTGATCCTTTGAGAGGATCCCGAAGGAAAGGCGTGAGTGAGCGTGGGAGGTGGTGTCAGGGGCGTGTACGACCGCGAAGGATAAGTGAATATTGGGGCACAGAAGGGAGCGAATTACGAGGGAGTACCGGAAGCGGAGGGGGTCCCTCCCACCCCTCTCCATCTACAGGGAGCACCTCGCCGTCCGCCCCACAGCGCTCTGAGGCAGCCTCTGGCGGGACTCAGGCGCCTCTTACCAATCTCATCTCCGTGTCCCATCTTCGCCAAGGCAAAGAGCAGCTCCGGGGAGAGCAGAGAGGGGATTCCCTTCAGCACCACCATGGTTCCGGGAAGCGTGTGGTCACCTGCGGCGAGGCCAGAGCGAGTGGGTTGGGACCAGCTGGGAGGTGGGGCCTAGGCGGACCTTCGGGATTTGCGCGAAACTGTTTCACTTTCGGAAGAGAGGTGCAGCGAGATAATAATAATAATAATAGTTTCTTAAGCCCCTGGTCAGGCGTACCTTGACCCCTACCCACAGCTGAGCATTCCCAGTCCCCGCCTAGCCCACCGGGTAAATGCAGAATTCTCTAGAGGAAAGGGATCTAGAAATAGATCTATGGGGAGGCCTGCGGTCGCTATCAGCAGCTGGACAGGGGCCAGCCACCCAGGTGGACAGCGAGCTGAGGTAGGATTCAAAGAATCACCGAGTGCTAGAGCTGGAAAGGAACCTTCCAGATCATCTCGTTCACTCCCTTCAGTTTACAGAGGAAGGAACTGACCCTCAGAGAGGTCAAGTGACGTCACACGGGTAATGTGTGTCAGAAGCAAGGTTTGATTAGTCCGATTAGCCCGGACCAGAACTCAGATCTTCTGTGTCGTTTGACTCCAAATCCAGTCCGGTCTTCGCCACACCAGGATTTCTTTTACAAAGAAGATTTCTTTTACATATGTATGTGATCCTCAACAATCCACCAGAGGCAAATGTAAGTATGGCAGGGACTGATTGATTGTCCCTGGTGGTAGTAGGAACCAGTATAGATTTCCCCCCTACCCATGAGTCCTGGAAACCCAGCCATGTCCCCAAACCAATCTGACTCCTTATCTAACTGGCTCCTTCTCTCCCATCTGAAACATGGATTCTAGAAGGTCCATGAAATCCTTTGGACAAATAATAAAGCTCTCAGAAATCAGTATTACTTCAGATTTTCAAGACAGTGCAGGGGAAAGAGCCTGGGCGTCAGAAGGACTTGAGTTCTAATCTCTCTTTTATTTACTGCATCTTTTCTTAATGTCCTGTCAACTAGAAAAAACGCAGAACTATTAAATAGTCAAAATGACTCTTTAATCAAGGGAAAAGGGGTTAGCGCTACTAAGTGCGACAACAAAGCTTCTTCCCGAGACTGCACAGAGTCTGGATACTCTGGACACTGACCCCTGGGAGTGCCACCGACTCAGGATGGACTCCGAGGAACAAAAGAATTTGAGGAGCCTCTGTACCACTCTAGATGACTTGGGGGGCTTGGAGTGAGAGGGACAGTTGACTGACTTTACAATGGTAAGAAAGGAAAATGAGGAGTTCCAGACAGGAATAACAGTGAGGGGCTGATGCCCTACAATGGACACAAAAGGGAAAGACTCAGCCCAAGGCTGGGTCACCCTTGGTAATGGACCTTAGTCTAGGGGGAGAAACCATTGGGACAAAAGGGATAGCTGCTCCCACCCAAGCTACCAGGAAGTCCATTGTCTGGTGAAGAGGGACCTTCCCTCAGGGGGAAACCTCTCCTGTGACAAGGTCAAAACCTGGGGTTTCTACACTCAAATTAAATAAACTGGGGATTTCTATATTTCCATGTTGACAGTCCTCACCTATAAAATGAAAGGATTGGACTAATTGACCTCTAACGTGTTAATTCTAAATCTTAGAGATAGTGTGGTGCAACAGAAAGAGTCCTGACTTCGGAGCAATGACTTTATGTGCCTCCCCTAACACATCTTGGGTCTGTTTGACCCTAGACAAGTAATGAAATGTGTCAGTGATCTAGAGCAGTGGTTCTTACTTAGTTCAGTACACCATTTGGGGGGGGGGGGGCTGAAGGATAATGGACTATAACTACCCTCTAGGAAGTTCAGTCTAGTTGAGATAATCAGACAAATGACTATAAATCAAGTCAGGATAAAAAATGGTGCTCAAGAAAGGCAGAAAGTTCTTTGAAAATCTGGGGAAGGCAACTTGGAACAGAAGAGGAGAGAAGGCTTAGAATGTGAGCTCCTGGAGAGCAAGGACTATTTCATTTTTGTCTTTGTATTCCCAACACCTAGCACAGGTCAAATGTTCTATCTCCTGCCCCTTTGCTGACTCTGAGCTTTGGGCTCATGGCCAACATCTGGACTACCATCTATCTTTGTTCTATTAAACAGATGATTGTAGACTTTGCTCCCTCCCTTCTAGACTGGCATAAAAAAAAAATCTGGTAAGAATTCAGATTCTCAGACTTCTGGCAGTTGTGTATTGAACTTTGATCATAGCTGTGATATTCATTCACTTAAAAGCATGAAAAAGCAAATGAAAAGAACTGAGGCACAGATTCAGAGACCATTTGTGTTTTTCCATTATATATCTATATACCTCTCCTGAAGTAGCCTCCCAAACCTCCATCATAAAGACCCACAGAGCATCCTATATGTGCTCTAGATGGAGTTTTCATTGGCCAGATCCCTATTATTTCTACGTGATGAATGAGGCTCAGTGTGGAGAAAAATGAAATAACTAAAGAAACAAAGGTTAGATCTTCTGAATATAACAGTTTTTTAAGCAATGTATGCCAATTCTCTAACAAACTGGGACTAGATCCCTTCCTCTGCTTAGGACTAGATCTTGAATACAGAAGGAGGCAGAATTTTATACATTAAAAACAATTAATCAGATTATGAGACCTATTAATTAAAAGAAAACAGTATAACATTAGGTAAACTGATTTATAATTAGAGGAAAAAATAGGGACTTTCTAAGTTGGGAGGAGGTGATAAACTTGAAATCAGAAAAAGCAGTTGACTCCCTCACCATGTGTCTGTAAACAATCAAAGGAACATGGAAACAACAGCTGATCCACATGGGGCCAGTTTTTAAATAAGACACATGGGATGTTTTAAATATACAATTATGAGAAAATTCCTTGTATTAATCTTAGGATCTGGCTATGTTTCTGTTCAACATAATCTAAGTCCTTGGCTAAGAGGCTCTAAACAGCAGGTATAGGTGGCCCCGTTTCCCAGTAACTCAGGGTTAAGTTCAAACAATACCTTAAAGTTTTCTCCCATTTTCCACAATTGCATAAACTTTTCTCAAATTTTTTTCTTAAAGTTCTCAAATTTTCTGAAAAAACAGAATTTAGATTAGCCTCATAACTGAATAAAAACTAAGCTAACTCTAGAATTGAGTCACAAAAGGTAGTTCACTCACTAGAGGTTCAGGCACTTGCCTATGTTCTTAGAGACAGCAGTAGATGGCAGTAGATGGCAGAACACTAGATCTGAAATCAGGAAGATCCAAGTTAAAAAATCTGTCCTCAGACCTTACTAGCTTTGTGACTGTGGGCAAACCACTTAAGCTCTCATCCTGTTTCCTTATATGAAAAATGGACATAATAATAGCATGTACTTCATAATCTTATGAAAATAATATTTTTAAAGTACTAAGCAAACCATTAGGCACTATATAAATGTTACCAGTTATTTTTCAGAGGTGGGTCTTAAACCCAGATTCTCAGACCTAAAATCAATGCTATTTCCACTGTATTTATGACTAACCTTCCTCCTAGTTCACTGAGATCAGTCATCTGTACTCAAGACTATTCCTATATAGCCATAAGTAAAAATTGTTCAACAAGGTTAGAAGTCTGGCCTTCCTTCTTAGGGAAAGGATAGTCTCAATTTACTTATTTCTAAGACTTATTGCTGTCCCTTTCAAAATCTAGAAGTATCTCTGGCCAAGATTCCATCTGTTGTTATTGCAGCATTAGAGTGGTGCCCTTCTCCTCCTTCTAGGAGATGGAAGATATAAAAAAATAATAATTCATAGAGATTTAGGGCAATTTAAAGTAGATATAAATGCAAATATCAGAAGAACTATAAATCTTAATGGCTACATTTCTGACTTCCAGAGAAGTATGTTACTGGAGGGGAGGGGGAGAGAGAGAGAGAGAGAGAGAGAGAGAGAGAGAGAGAGAGAGAGAGAGAGAGAGAGAGAGAGAGAGAGAGAGAGAGAGAGAGAAATGAGACTTTTCCATTCTTGAACACTGGCTGCCATCTTGTGGCCACATTGAATGATCTCCTACATGAGTCCTACAGAATAAGATTCCAGCATGGAAAGGAAGAGATCCTCTTATCCTTTGAGATCTTCTACTATTTCAACTTCATCTTATAGTTTAAGAAATTAGGGGGAAAGAAAAGGTCCCAGCTATGATTTTGCAAAGTTTATTAAATGAGTATAACATAAAGAAAGTACTAGAGCACAGGGAGATTAGATGACCTCTAAGGTTATTGCTTGTCCTAGCACTCATTATCTATGAGGGCCACCATGGCATTGTTGAGAGGTTAACTCAGCCTCTCAACCTTGACTAGTCATCCTCTAAGTCTGTTTCCAGCTCTAAACTCTTGATGTGCCTTTTGACTCCCAAACTTTCCATCAGAACTCTCTGACCTGTTCTGACCTTTCTCTACTCCATGGATTCCTCTGACTGGACCATGACCCATACCCCTGGCTTAATCAATCAACAGATGGCAAAATAGTGCCCTGGGAACAGTGCGTCAAGAGAGTTGGATTAATATTCTTACTTCACTCTCCAGACATTTCATCAGACCCTCAATCTTGGAGGACTTATCCCTTTCATGCCTGGAACTCCCACCTCCCAGAAGTTTGTGACTTCTGGTTGGTAGTTGCCCTGATGACCAACAAGTTGGTCCTGCCATAATTCACTTTCCTGACTATCTTGCCCAACAGCCAGGTCTCAAAGACTGTTTTTGACTTTGTATTTGTATCCTCGATCTTTAAACATTGTGTTTGATGGGAAGGCATTTGATGAATGCTTTTTTTTCTTTTATTTCTTCCTTCATGAGGATTCCTAGTTACCCTCCATGATTTCATGACATCAGCCTCAGACAAACTCTGAGGAGTGTCGTAGTCTACATTACAATTTGAGGAAGGCTATCACTTAAGTAAGGGTAGCTAGATAGAGTACTGGGCATGGAGTCAGAAAGATTCATCTTCCTGAGATCAAATCTGACCTCCAACATGTACTAGCTATGGGATCATGGCAAGTCACTTAGCCTTGTTTGCCTCAGTTTCCTCATCTGTAAAATGAGCTGGAGAAGGAAATAGTAAACAATTCCAGCATCTTTACCAAGAAAACCTCAAAAGGAATCACAAGGAGTCAGAAAGAACTGAACAACAATACTAAAGCTAACTCATCCTTTTGGTCATTTTAATTGGGTAACTATATCAGACATAGCCTGCCTGGATTTCAGGAAAGTCTTTCGCAGTCTCTTATGCTACCCTGGTAAGGGAGAAAAGAAGACTTGGCAAGGTGATAATAGGGTTAAGTTGGCTTGGGAACTGTCCAATGTCTGAAATAAAATAAGGATCCCTAAAATCAAATCTTGTTAAGGGAGGTCTATAATAAAGGGTTACAGGGATCTCTCCTTTTCCCCATGCACCTTTCTGTTGCTCTCTGAGGGACCTTCATTTTTAATTCAGAGAGACTGTAATATCCTGTGTCTGATAATAACATCAGTAGAATGCTGTTACTCTAAAAGATTGGCTTTTGTTTCTGGTGAAGTTTGAGATCATTAAATGATCTTTGCAAATTCCTGAAGGCAATTCAGTCCACTTTCCTCCTCCTGTTCAATCCTGGGCCCTACTCATTCATTGTACGTTTGCAGCATTTTTTTCTATATGTGCATGTACCTATAAATGCATATGGCTACATTTGAGTATTGTAATGAGTGAAAGATGAAATGACTGAGGAAAGATTCAATCTTCTGAACATATTGACTTATTAAACAATACATGCCAATTACCTAATAAATTGGGACCAGGTCCCTTCTGCAGCTTATGACTAGATGCTAACTACAAGAGAAGACAGGTTTTTACATATTAAAAATAATCAAATAAGACTAACTAATTAGAAGGAAACAATACAACATTAGGTAAACTGATTTCTAACTAGAGGAAAGATTGGAGACTTTCTAGGTTGGGAAGGGGAGAGTGAAAAGGTACAGTTCTCTAAATTCAGAAAAAAGAGGTGTCCAACTCTCTCCAAGAGTGTAAAAAAATCAAAGGAACATGGAAACCGTAACTGATTGATCAGTATGGGACCAGTTTTCAGATAAGACATATAGATTGCTTGAGATGTACAATTATGAGAGGACTACTTACATTAATCTTGGGAGCTGACTGTATTTCTGGTTACTATAATCTAGGTCCTTGGTTAAGAATAAATAGCAGGTATAGGTGGTCCAGTTTCCTAAACACACAGGGCTAGGTTCAAACAATGCAATAAGGTTTTCTCCAAATTATCACCGTTGAATAAAATGTTCTTACAAGATAGACTTTGGACCATAATTGAACAGAAAGGAAATTAAGCCATGTCCAGAATTGAGTCACAATATGGAGTCCATTTGGTTCGTTAATTTCCACAATTAATCACTTGCTGGCCTAATCTTCTCAGTTCCTTCAATTCACATATATGTACACATAGATTGGTTAATTCAATAGGATAGTCTTCTAACTATGCTAATAATCCAGAATTGATCTTGTTTTAATTAACATGATCCCCAATTCACACATAAGAGTAAGAACTAACATTTATGATAGTACTTAAATTTTGCAAAGAGTTTTCCATACCTCATTTCCTCTCATGATCTTCATAACAATACTGGGAGGTAAGAATTATATTATTAGTTCATTTTTATAGATGAAGAAACTGAGGGAAACAGATCACATGGCTAGTAAGTGTCTGAGGCAAGATTTGAACTGAGATCTTCCAAACTCCAGCTCTAATATACTTGTGCCAAAGAGTGCCAGATGGAACTTATTAAATTTCTTCTCTTTGAAAAATATGGGAAGAGCATTTGGATTGTGTGGTCAAGAAGGCTTCATGTAGGCAGTGGTGTAGAGATGAAAGTGTTCACTACCCTGTTAGCCAACATTCTCTTACATGTCTTGAGATGCACCCTTTCCTGCTCACTGGTCCTGTGTTTTCTTGAGATTTAAACTCCTAATAGTCAGATCCATAACTAGGGCAAAAGCACCTGGATTTTTGCCCCAGAGTGCAAGATTTAGAGAGTACTTGATATCCTTCTGAAATAAAAAATAACACAGTGGAACACCTAGTTGGTAAGAATAATTAGTTAAAAGGTGAAATCACCAGATGTTAACTTGTGCGCTCTTCCTCCAGCATTCCTTCATCCCCAGACTTATGAAATCCACTCTAGGAGCAGCTTTGTACTGGCATCTCAGGGGCTATGTCTCTCCTCTACCAACTAAGATCATGCTTCATGACACTTGTCTTGTGAACAAAAAACCTTAGTTAAGAGACATGATACTGGGATAAGAAAGGACTGAATAATAATATCATTCTTAAAAAAAAAAACCAACCCTAATTTGTTACATTAAAATATCCAGTTAACAGAGACTGATGCATTGTGTGTGATAATTGAACGTAATGGACTTCTCTACTAGCAGCAACGCAATGATCCAGGACAATTCTGAAGGACTTATGAGAAAGAAAGAAATCCACATCCAGAGAAAGAACTGTGGGAGCAGAAACACAGAACATAAACAACTGCTTTATCACATGAATCAATGGGGATATGATTGGGGATCTAAATGATCACACCTGTACAAATATCAATAATATGGAAATAGATCTTGATCAATGACACATGTAAATCCCAGTGGGATTGCTCATTGGATACAGGAGGGGGGTGGGAGGAGGAGAGGGAAATAACATGAATCTTGTAAACATGGAAAAATAGTCTAAATTAATTAAATAAAATTTCTAAAATAAAAAAATAAAACATTCAATTAACTTCCTCCTCTCTCCACATTAGAGAAGGCATCATTTGACAAAAAGTTATATGTAAAATTAAACTATGTCTTACTTATTAGTTCTTTCTCTGGAGGTAGAAATATATGAATCATTCTTCAAAACAATATTTCTGTTACTAGATATAATATTTTCTGTGTTCTGCTCATTTCACTCTTCATCATTTCACATAGGTCTTTCCATGTTTTAACAAAAGCAACCTGGTTGTCATTTTTTATTCCATCACAATTCTATGCCACAACTTGTTTAGCCATTTCCCAATTGATGGACATCTTTTCAATTTCATTCATGCATGACGTCATTCTATTATTTTATTTTTTCTTTGCTGGTAATGGGAAGCTGAAGAACTAATCATAGATATATTTGTGACTTCAAGGATGTAAGAAATTAATCACCTGTGGGAGTTGGCAATTCATTTATAATTAATATTCTTAGAAAATTACATATCTATGGCCACATAGACATTGGCATGGGCAGCACTTGACTCAAAGACTATATCCAAGACTATGTCAAACCACCGTTTTGTATTATTATGTATTCCTTGTTTTATTGAAAAAAAGTCACCTCTCCCCAGATTATCTATCCATTTTCTTTCAATCTACCATTCACTTATCTACCCCAAAAATTAAGTTTGTGGCTCTAACAGAGCCCCTCTTTCCAGTGGGAGCCCATTCCCAGAAGCAGCAATTTGAGTTAATCAGAAATCCATATCTCAAGCAGATTCTGCTCAAGCTCTAATTATAGGAGAATAAACCCTTCATCTCTCACAAGACAAGTACCTTTGGGGAGTCAGGGTAATCTGGCCAGTCATTCATGCTGATGATAAAGACAATAGATAAAAGAGAAATCCAAATATGCAAAAACTCCCAACTCCAGGCCAGTATAGAGTAGGACATAAAAGCCTTTTTTAACTAGCTAGAGGAGATGATTGCTCCGGGAGGGAATATCTATTCCCAGGAGGTTTTAGTCTAATTATATTTGAGTGCTGATTAGCAACTAAAAGGCTACTTCACTTTCCCCCATCAGATTTATTTCTCTAGAGATCTTTTAGAACAGAACCTCCAGCCCTAAAAGTCACATGCAGCAAGATGGTGAACAGGCTGGGCCAGGTGTGAGAAGAATGCACAGATCTGAGATAATGAAAAGAGCTGAGGGGAAGCTAGGTGGCACATTGGATAGGGAGCCTGGAGGTCCATTCTATAAAGAAATCACCTTTAAAAATGGCCACAAAGTATATATTTTCAAGATATGAATCTAGGGCAGGCAAAGATTTGGCCAAGATGGCAGATGGTAGCAGAATCTGGCCCCAAGGTAAATTGGGCAAGATGGAGTCTAATTCAACCTGACTCCAAACTCCAAGCTTCACTTGGGGGCAGGGGGGTGCATTCTTCTCACACATATTCTGATTTTTGGAATTTAAGGTGAATTTCCAGAGTGTAACCATTACGATAGAGAAGTTTTTGTCTTAAAAGACCAGTAAATCCTGATTCCTAGAGTGAATTAGCTTTAATTTTTCCTTTTTAAGTGGAGAGTACTAATCTGATTTGGCATTTATTTCATGAGCATTATTTTTCTGATCGATGATCATGAAAGTAGCACATGATTACTATTAGAGGAAGGAATTCCCCACCTGGGAAAATTCCTAAGAAATTTCTAGGGATGCCCTGTATTTTACCAATCTAGTTCTGGAGTGTGGGTGAAGTGATTAGAACTTATTAAGGTTAAGTTTGCTAGATTTCCTGTTAAAAGAGAATTTATTCAGAAACCTCTGAAGCACTAACTATTATATCAAGATGATACTTAGATGGCCAAAGCCTGGACAAGATTTCCCTGCAGCCTAAGATCTGAAGGATTTAAGAAGACCTCTCTACTAGAAATCCAAAGAAGCCCCCCAGAAACTGAATCTGGATAATTATTGTTTCTCATCATTTTCATTGACTTTTAGAAATACTTTTGTAGCAGACATAAAACTGGCCATTTTATTTCCCCTGAGAATTATATTTATCCTGAGCAAAGTCCCTTTTAAGTAGAGAACCTAGAAAGTTATTTCCCAAGTTTAGCTAAAATAGAGAAGGTTTATAATAGGAGCATTTTACCTTGTTAAGAGGTTTGAAAGTAATAGATGTTCATTTGAGAATTTGCAGCAGAGATCCCAGACTGCTAGTTTGTCTCAAAGTAGTATCAGAAGAATTTAGGAAAGAAATGATGGAGTCTAGAAATAATTATAAATAACGGAAGATAATTTATTTTAAACCCTGAGCATGGTTAAAGAGAATTGCCATCTAAGGGTGAATTGTATGGGAAGATAATTGAGAAAAGAATAATTAAATTTAACACAGGTGGGTGGGTAGATGGACAGATAGACAGCCATATGTCTCCACTTAAAGAATATGATTCATAAGGCATAGTCATGGTTGCATGTGATCTGAGTTCAACCAGGAGACATTTCAGTGCCCACTGTGTGCAAGACCATGTGCTAATAAGATTGCTCAAGCTTAAGACCTCCAGGGAAGTTGGCACACAGACAAGAACAAGGTGGGACAATGGGAAAAGTCGCTGGATTTGGAATTCAAAGACTTAGGTTGGAATCTTTCTCTGATATTAACAATCCATGTAGCATTGGGCAAGTCATAGCCTGTTTGGTGCTCGGTTTACTTTTCTGTAAAAGGAGTTCTGTAGAAAAGAGAAAAAAATGGACTTGTATCTCAAGCAAAGAAAACCCACTAAAAGCATGATTCAAGGCCATTCTCACCAAAGACAGGCAGAAATGCTGAAGCAGCTAACAGAGTATGAGAGCCAAGAAAAGCGACCCAACACCTAAGATAGAGCTAGATGAAGGGAATTGCATTGAATCCTATAAACATTTTATTAAATCCTGCTTATGGGACCTTCTTGGAATCAAGATGTGCTTTAGGGGAACTTTCACCATCCCATTTACTCTACTGTCACTTCCATTCCCCATCTCCAACGCTGGCTCTCCATCCACTGAGCCACCCCCAGCTGCCTCTGTGTACAGTTTCTAAGGCAGAAAAGCAGTAAGGACTAGGCAATGAGGGTTAAGTGACTGCCAGAGGTCACACAATTAGGAAGTGTTTGAGGACACATTTGAACCCAGAATCTCCCATCTCTAGACCCGGAGTTCCATTTTCTATAATTTTTTGGTGTTCCAACAGCAGCTAGTGTCTTCCCCATCAAGATAATTCTCTTTTGTTTATACCTCCACAAATATGCTGGAATTTAGTTGGACTGATATAGAACCTGAATTAAGCTGTAAACCTTGTCTCCCTGCCCTCCCCAGAGGTGGTAAAAGGGGACATTACCCCTCTAGGTACTGGGGCAGGTGTTTGTATTATACTTTTGAAGTCAATATTCCTTTGTAAAGACTGATCTGCTAAATGGTTAAATGGAACTTGGGTGCTGCAGACCCTCTAAAATTGGTGGAGGTTTGAGCCAATGCTAGAGACTAGATAGATCCCCTTATAGATGGCCAGAGAACTCGCCTTGGGCCATGGAGCTCAAAGGGTGGTTATTGAAATATGTAGATAGAGAAATGGGCATCTTTGGTTCTTGCTTTCTTTTAAAGTGTGACAGCAAGTTTTCAATGATTTTGACAGGGAGTATATACTAGAAATACTGTTCTTGGCAGTTTGACTCATCTATTCTTTCTGCCCATGAGAAGGAAATGACTTTGAAAGGTCATTTTTTACCTTTACACTGGAAGAGTGTAAACATGAAATGTGAAAGGAACAGGGAGCTTGGGTGAGAGATTACATCAGAGGAGGATCATGGAGCTGAGAAAATTCTGTGGACTGGCAGTAAGGTATCCCACCAAGGGATTCTTCTTGTTCAGAATGTCTAGGACCCCCAAGATGGAGTCCTATCTTGGGTGTAAGGGTAAATCCAGAAGAAATCCAAGGCCCTGGGGACAGAGGAGTCAGTGGTTGTAACAGGCCGGGTCATCAATCTGAGTAGATATTCCACGTGACTGGACATGCCGATCAATCACCAAACATTTGTGACACAGCTGCTCTGTGCCAGGCACTGAGGGATACAAAGGTGAAAATGGGACAAGCTCTGCTTTCCAGCTTATATCCTATCAGATACATCATAGTCAAAGTCATCGAGTCTCAGAAAGTCATGGAGGTCTTGACCAGCCTTCTTCCCCTCCACCATAGCTTCCAGTTAAGACTGTCATGTCAAAAACACAATTCTCAAAGTCAGAGCCATTCAATTCCCAACATGATTCTAGAATGTATTAAAGATAGTTTGTAGAAGTCAAGTAATGATCACAAGATCCTAGAACTGGTCATGTCAGATGCTGTGCCATCATTGTTTGCAATTCTTGCCCGTGCCTTCCCAAAAATCTTCCTTGGAGGACATACCAAATACACTGGAGCTCTCCATCTGGGTCTTCTGATCATTTATAGATACCAATGAAGAACTCGGTGAGCCACAATATGCCACTATGCTTCCTGACTGTTGTGAAAAGCAGGGACAGTCGATAGGCCAAGAACAATTTGCCTTTTCCCAGATAAGTTAGTCACAATTATCTAGCCATAACCAATTATGTCCTCTTCCTGGGTTATTAAGGCATATGAGTTTGCTCCCAGCCATCAAAGTATGAGAAGTGGAAAGGCCTAGAAAGATCATCTAAGTCCAGTCTTCTGGAAAGTAGAGACATCCAAGATCATACAACTAATAAGTCACTGAATTAAGGTGGAGTGTAGTAGAAATGAGGTAGAAAGTCTTAATAATCATAACTGATATTTAGATAGTGCCTGCTATGTGCCAGGCACTGTGCTGAGAGCTTTACAATTATCACATTTGATCCTCACAATCCTTGGACATAGCCATTATGGTCCTAGTTTTACAAATGGGGAAACAGAGTCACAAAGATTAAGTGACTTGCCAGGGCCATATAGTGTGAATCTTAAAAACTACTCAGACAGTACTTTAGAAGATTTGGTTTAGCTATTCCCTTATTGTAACAATGGAGATACTTGGTCTAACAAGAATCAGGAATGTATTGGGAACTTTTAAAATTACTCCATCCTAATTAAGATATACTTTAGGGGAAGATAAAATTGTAAACTCCTGATTGAACAATGAAAGTCCTTAACTCATACCTTATAGTAAAGCTAGAACCTTAAGATAGGTCTATTTTTAGATCTAATACAAAAAGGTATTAAGTACCTGTAAAGGTTAAATTAGTACCTAAAAAGGTCAAGTAATTTACAAAAGGCAAGCTTAACAAAGAGGTATAAAGTACTCAGAAGATATAATCTAACCAGAGTAGGTGAGAACTAAGAATGGGCAGTCCTGGAAAAAAGCGTCTACTGTAATTGGTCGATGTGAAAATTTAGGGGAGGTGACAAGAGAAAATGTCTTTAAAAGGAAGGGGTAAAAAGTCAGGAAGCAATTGAGTTCGGAGTTGAATTGAGTTAGAATTCTGAACTCAGTTCAGGAGATTGAGTTCAGTGGAGGACTGGAGTTTCCTTGGAGACGGTCTTGTGGTGTGTGATAAGACTGACTCCCTTTCCTTTAGACTCAGGAAGGCCACTTTGGCCAAGGCCTTTAACTACTGCCTGGCTCAGCCTGAGCCAGAGCAGTTTAAATTAATTCTCTCTCTCTTTCTTCCTTAATTCCTTCTCTCTATATTAATTAAAATCTCCATAATTCCCAGCTGACTTGGATATTTTATTATTTGGGAATCATCCCTGGCGACCAATTATTTAGATTTCAAGTCAAAAAGCTAAAATTATCCTTACAATGCTATGCTACTTACTCTGGTGACCTTGGGTAAAAAAGTCACTATTCTCTTTTTTCCTTAATTTTCCTCCTGTGTAAAGAGCTGGACTAGATCACATCTAAGGTCCTATCCAGCTCACTCCAACACAAACCTTTTGATTCCAGATTCAAGACTTTCACTCTATTATTCATCCCCCTAAATTCCAGAACACACTTATGTGGCTACTTTTTAATTCTTCTGTCTTCTCTCTCACTGTCCACCCACAAGCAATCACTTCTTGCTATTGTCATCAGGCTGCCTCAAAAAAGCCTCCTCCCACTAACAATTTGCAGCTTTGACCTGGGAAGCAAGATTGCCAAGCCTACCAGAATTGTATTTGAACTGAGAATCATTAGGCTCTGAAGGAGGCCGCCACCCAAGAGTCAGTGCAGGAATTCCAGTTAACAAACAGGCATCTTGATGTCCATATCGGTTTTGCAGAAGCATTCTCAGCCTCCTTCCTGGATCTTGACTGTGTTCCCATTAGCTGAGGATGCTGGGCACATGACATTGGTCCAAGTAACAAGAAAGTAATTACACTAAAAACAGGCTAATACATTCCTGCATTATGGCTATATGTTTTGTGGCACTATTATGAGGAATGATTTTTTTTACCCTCAGATCTTTAAATAAAGGGTATAATGAGTAAAAAGTCATTTTAATCAATGATTTATCCATATAATTTAAATAAGTACCACAACAGGAAGGAAATGTTTCTCATACTGGCATGATTACATTTAAATGATGGTGACCACAACAGGCTGGTCCAGACTGAGGTCAGCTGAGGCCGGGGGCCCAGAAGCTCCTCTCTCCTTGTCCCTTACATCAAGTGAAGCTGTTTTAATACATAACACCAATACCTTCCATTAAAGAATTTCTGAGCTAACACCAGACAATCAGATCACATTGGTAAGAAACACCTGGCACTGGAGGAATGATGATGCAGTAGAGACAGATCCATTAAGGCAAACAAATTTTTTTGGTGTCTGGAGACAAGCCCTTGGATTCTCCTGCACCCAAGAGGAGAAAGGCGTGATCTTTGGACTGGCAAAGCATGTCCTAAACATGGTCTTCCAAAGGAATGCTTCAATCTGAAGAGAGGCACCTTGTGTTATTTATAGTTTACCTATGCACAATAGCTATGATTTATTTTTATTTTTAAAAAATCACTTCTAAAGAAAAATATAAGTCTCTTTGCCACTTCTCGAGTATAAGTCAACAGTTATTTGTCCTTGAAGTTGGGCTTCCTCTTCTCCACAAATGCAGTCATTCCCTCTTTCCGATCCTCCTTTTGTGCACAAAGAAAAGGGAAAAGTTGATATTAATAGAAAAATCTTTCCCCTTTCAGTTCCTAACGTCTTCCTATCAAGGAAAAATTATACCCATGCAAATATGCCACATCCTATGAATTTCCTGTGCTTATATATATCTACTCCAATCTCCCATACAAAACCTGTGGCGTTCTAGGCTCTGTTCTATCCACTGAAGCCAATCAAGGTCAGATGCATTCGATTCCATCATCCCACCAATATCATCATCATAAACATTCATTAAGAATCTATTAGCATTTGATAGGGAATATTAGGGAAACATGGAGAAGGCAATATTTCAATATGGTTAGGAAATTATGTTTTAAAGACATAATCAGTGGGTCAGAGGCTCACAGGTTTAGAACTGACAGGGCCCTTAGAAGCCCCCGGTCTAATTCTTTCATTTTATAGATGAGAGAGGGAATAGGGAAGACTTTGGAAGAAAAAGACTGGGAGCATACACTCTGAGGAGTGTGGCAGTCATAGCACATGAGATCCTATGTGTTTGGAGCTGAGAAGGACCCACAGGTATACATGGAAGCCCAGAGAAGTTTTGTGATTTGCCCCAAGTCATACAGGAGGTGGTTACTAGGGCAGAACCCAGGGCCGAGTTGGCAAATCCAGGGTTCTTTTTATCATAATATAAGTGGCTTTAAGCTTTAAAAGTAGGTGAGACTCATGGCAATTATGAATGGTTGTTGTTATTACTGCTTCATTTTGTAGAAGAGGAAATCAAAGCTTAGAAAGGTTAAGTGACTTGCCAGCCAATCAGTATCAAGGGCAGGATTCCAATTTGGTCTCCCTGAACTGGAGTTTTTCTATCTTAGGTACCCATATATGACTCATACTTCCACGTGCTAGGAAAGGCCTCTTTTTTTCATTTGTTCCACAAATCCTCTAGCACAGTGGGCACCCACCAGTAATAAAGAAATAAGAATGAGAATTCATAAAGTAAGCTTCTTTCCTTTGGTTAACAGTGAGCATCGGAAAATTATTAGCCTAAGGCTTCAAAGGTCGCAAAGTTAAAATCTGGGTGAGACAGCATTTTACACAAGACACATACTTTAGAGTTAGGCTAGATGGCTTCTAAAGCCCCTATCATTTCTAAATCTGTGAGCCTTTGATCCACCTGTTGGCTGTGGTATTAAAGTACAATATTCTAATTGTCTTCAGTGTTTTTCATAAATTAGAGAAACTGTTTAAAAAGATGGCAAGAAGTAAAAAAAGATAAAATGGCAAATCCTTCTATTTAATGCCCAGAATTATTCTTTTCTGACTCTCAAGTTTCTTATGTTCTACTGTGTCTGTTCCAAGCAAGTTAAACATGCCCAACTAAATCTGAAAATCAGAGCTGAGCCAGCTAGGCAAGAGGCAACTACCACTCCTGGCCAAGTCAAAGTGGCAATTAATTACACACTTCAGAAAACCTGGAAGTCTTTCAGGATGGATATTCCCTCTACCAGTGTAGGCTTTGGCCCCTCCATGCTTTAGTAAATAGTCCTCATGAGTTGCCAATACCAATAATAATTAATAATAATAGCAGTAGTAGTCGTTAGCATTGGTGGAATTCTTTATGTGCGATCTTATTTGATTTTTTAAAAATCAGCATTCAAGAGCCAACCTTCTGAGAGGGAAGGGGAGGAACCTCTTCAAACTCAGTTAGACTGGTTTTCTAATGATAGCTGAGAATGTGCCTGAAGGCTTCTGGGCTTGGTAGGCTCTGCCAAAGCTTGAATTCCCTTGGCACAACTCTTGAGAACCCAGAGTTGCCTCCACACCATTATAAAGGCCTTAATTACATAACCTCCTGTTTTCAAACTGTAGCCACATGAATAAAGACTTCAATAGGAACTCCAACTTCTTTGGGATAGCAGGGGCCCCAACGATGGCGAAACCATTTACTTACAGTGGCAAAAGTTGAGTAGAAGAGTTTCTTCTCCATTTTAATTCCTTCTGCTAATGTCGTCTCATAAGCTGAAAAACAAATTCTAAAAGTCAAGAAGATGCAAGATGCAGGACTTCTGTGTGTATGAAGTTGTTTTCTGACAAAAAGAAAAAACCAAGTGGTCACTTATGGTAGCCTCTGGGTTTAGCTTTATTGTTGCTCATGTTTAGCTTCATCCTCTTGTGATTCCACAGAATATTAGAAGCCGTGAGGTCCCCTAGGATGTCCCACAGTACCGTGCTGGCCACTTCATGCACCAACTCAAATACAATGTCCTCAGGTATGTGTATGTCAGCTAATGGTTCACTGTAGCTGATCTGAAATTGCAGTTATCCCACAAGACCATGTGGTATTCCTTCAGAAACATTTAAGAAACTTACTTCAATCCTCATGAATCCGAGGGTCTCACACCTCACCCTCATTATCCCCATACCCCTGCCCACAGTTGTAGAAGGTTAAATTCTATACATAGAATGCAGAATAATGAAAAGATTGAGTAAAATGTGCAAGAAGGGCAATTCAAGCACCCCTGGTATCTGCCTATCCCAGGCCTTTGACAGGAGAGGAGACAGACCCAGAGAAAACATGATATAACCTAAGGCACAAAGCTAATCAGTGGGATTATTTAGGTCTAGAACTTTCCCAATTTCTGGTCCTGTTCTTGTAGAGCTTTGTTCACAACAGTTAAAAAAGATGATTTGGTCACTGTTTTCGAATCGGTAGGGTGTCTTCTGATCCTTCCATTCAAGAAAAGTACCAAGGAAAGACCCTCTTCTGTGCCTGTCAAGCATCATGGACCAAAAAAAAAAAATGAATCCTAAACATTTACTTCATCTTCATCTTCACTCTGAGGCTTATGTACAAAGGCTGGTTTGGATTTAGAGCTCCTTGTGGCAGGTCAAACAGAAGTCAGAAAATGCCCTTAGGATAGCCATTCTTAAGGCTATGGAATTCTAAGGGGTCTGTGGATAGAATTCATAGTGCCCACAAACTAGGAACTTCTAATATTTTGATGACTATATTTTAATGTAATTGTTTTTTGTAATTTGTTATGGGAAATTTTGATTCCCTTTTATCAATCAGGACTCAGGGTCATTCCTGCAATTTTAGGTTAACCAAAAGTCTGTTTTCAAGTTATTCTCACTTGAACAAAAGCTGCCTCAAGGGATGTCAAATTTTACTTAAGAGCCTTAAGTATTCCTTAGATAAGATACCAGAGGAAGAATCTCGCTGTCCTGACTTCTTGGAGACAAGTAAATCCTCCTCAATCAGCCTACTCTGAATTCTCTGTAAGTAGTTTAATCTGTAACCTGACAGAGTTTACCTACAGGTGAAGTTTGTTTCCTCAGGAGATGAATGAGGTGATGGCTCTAAATTTGTTCGACTTTTATAACATTAAAGGAAGTATGGGATGTTGGATCTATCTTCTCTTTCACTTTGATGGCCTAAGAGGAATATACATTTTTACATGTATATACATGTACATGCAATACAAAATTGCAACATGTAAAAAGAAGTATTTGTCATTCTGATGTAACTACATAATATCATTGTATTTTGTCTCATAATTATAAAAAGTTTTGTCAGAATGTTTATTCGGAGGTCTAAATCTATCCTTAAACTCATAATAAAACCTGAGCTTTGATCTCTATACTTTCTGTGTTGGGGCAAATATATATATTTTAGCAGCTATCTACCACATGAATTTGAGGAGATATTTCTCTCATACCAAATTTGAAAGCATTGTTCTGAGAAGGATCCATAGAATTTACCAGACTATCAAAGAGGTATGTGAGAAAAAACAAGGTCTAGAATCCCTATTGGAAAGCTTATAATGAGATGGATGCCAGGATTCTGGGAGGCACAAGGAAGGAGGTAAAAAGATAAATCAGGCCAAAAGAGACTGCCCTTGGGAAATGATTTACTTAGTGTAGAAAGAGAACCAGATAGGCTAAAATAAACCGATTACTATGCCAGGGGATTAATTTGGACTCTAAGTTTCCTGGAAGATAATACAAGAGAACACATTGAGCTCATATTTTTCATCTGACAAAAGAAGGCAATGAGATTATTTGGCAGAGACAGACTTCCATTTTTTTCCTTTAGAAGTAAAACTTATGGAGAAATTTATCCCAGGAGTCCTTGAAAAGGGGTACATTGAGTCCAATAATTTCCAACTATGGCTAAACACCATTCAAAAGGGTTAAGGGAAAATGGTAACATTCTTTTTTGCAAAAAAACTAGAATAATATGGACTAGATACTTTTTTGTTTTATGATGATCTAATCTATGTTAGAAAAACAAAAACCTCAGGAAACAAGAACACTGGACTACTTCCAAGCCTAATGAACTCTTAGACAAATAGCCAAGGTCATGGGATTTTTAGCATAGGGTGAATGTCTGTACTTAACTAAATTCTCTAACAAGTATGAAAGTACTGTGTCATTTACGTCTGACTCTGTGACCTCGTTTGGGGTTTTTGTGATAAAATTACTGGAGTGGTTTGCCATTTCCTTTTCCAGATCAGATATGGAAACTGAGGCAAATCAGGTTAAGTGACGTCCAGAGTTACACAGTTAGCACATCTCTGAGGTGGGATTTGAACTCAGAGTGTTCCTGGCTCCAGGTCTGGCATGCTGTCCCCTGAGCTAGCTGGGAAGTGAGGCTTTCATATTTAGCTTAATAAAAAGTCATCTGTTTTAGGAGGCAGTTATGAAGGGAAGAGTTTTCATTTTGCTACAATGTGAAGCAGCAAAGCATCTTGCTCAGTCATTTTAATCAATTCAGGAAGCAGGTGAAGGCCTGACTACAACAACTTCTCCTTTTCCATTGCAGGAGCCCGTCTCTACCTTCTGTCCCCTCCCCATCAATGTGGTCAGAGCTTCTAGAATCGGTGACCTGGCATGGCCTTTCATTACACTGCAAGGTCACCTACCCACCACAGGCCTGGGGGAGGGACCAGCTTTAGTGGACATCAGCATACACAGGAAGCAATCAATGCAGCTAGGTGGTACAGTGCATAGAGTGCCACCAGGCCTGGAGTCATCATCATTGTGAGTTCAAATCTGGCTTCAGTCACTTACTAGTTGATTAGTAGCTAACTAACACAGCCTGCCTCAGTTTCCTCATATGTCAAATGAGCTGGAGAAGGAAATAACAAACAATTCTAGAATCTCTGCCAAAAAAGCTCCAAATGGGGTCACAAAGAGTCAAACATGACTAAAGCAACTGAACAACAATCCATCCCCCTCTGACTGCTGCCCCTTTCATCCTCAGCCCTAAGTACTAATGGTAGTTTGGAAACATTGAGATCACCCTGCCCCAGCCTCAACTGAAATATTTGAGAATCCTGAGGATTTTTATCCACAATTTCAGTAGTGAATTAGGATGCAGCCTTTTAATGCCATTACATTTCAGATTTGAGAGCCATTCCCCTGGAGCTCTGGTCCCCACCAGCCATTCCCCTCCACTCTATTCCATTCTGTTAAGTTCTCTACCTGCGTTCACGGATTCTTTGGCCATTTCTGTCACAATTTTTGAATTGTTGGCAATTTTTTCTGCACACAGGATGGCTTCTTCAACCAGCTTATCCACAGGGAAAATTTTGCTGATGAGGCCTAAAGCAAGAAAAAAGGTCAACAGCAAAGCAAAATACATTGGAAGGTACTAAATCCCCGTTTCTCCATCACTAACGACATTTGAAAATATTCCATAATGTCCAGTTTCTTATAGAACAATAAATGACTTTCCAAAATCAATAAACAAATCAATCTGGCAGGTACACATTCTGGGCTTCCTCTCCTCCTTCTCAAGACTGAACTGTAAGTTTCCCCACAAAGAAGCTGTGTTAATGGTATCAGGAACGAGAATCCACCAGTGATTTGTTGGCTTTTCTCTGAGGATGGGCTGAACCAAACTCCCAGCTGGAAGAATTTGGGGGAAGAGAGGAGCAAATTCCCTTCTGTCAAACCCCATTGGAGACACTCTTGGAAGTGGGGAAAGTGAAAGGGCATATGGGATAAACACCAAAGGTGCCAAAAGCAAGCACTGCCACCTATGAGCATCAAGGTCCTCAAGCACATAGGAAAGACTTCAGGCCCCCCTGAGGGAGGAATCATTAGGATTGATGGTCTGTTTAAACACAGGAGGAAAACAATGGATGTGACTCCTCCCTCCCACCTTGGCACAGGTTGAGAGTGAATTCCCTAGTGTGAGTTTCTAGAATTAGACTGTGAGCTCCTTGAGGGAAGGGACTGCCTTTTTGCCTTCCTTTGAATCCCTAGAGCTTAGTCCAGTGCCTGGCACCAGGAGGCTCTTGAATGCTGACTGACTGATGAAGTGGCAGCCACAGAAGAGTCTGGGCCCAGTACCTGCTTGCTTGGCTTCTTGAGCTGAGATTCGGTCACCTGTAAGAACCATCTCCATTGCCAAGGACTTTCCAACTATTCGGGTAAGTCTCTGAGTTCCCCCAGCACCTAGAAGGAATTAAAGAATGACTATTGGGCTTTCAAAACAACCAACCAACCCAATGCCAAACATTCATATTCACTGAGATACACAGAGACACACACACACATAGGGACACACATGCGCACACACGCGCACACACACACACACACACACAGTAGATTCTGGTAATGAGGCTCTCTCTTCTCTACAATTGCCGACTTCAGTAACACAATTAGGAGTTTCTGTCCTGGCCTGTGGGCTTGTTACCTGGGATGGTTCCTATTAGGATCTCTGGCTGTCCAAATTGAGCTTTCTCACCAGCATAGATGATGTCACACATCATAGCAAGCTCACAACCTCCTCCAAGCTGCAAAACCAAAGAAAATATTGTCAGCATAGAACAGAAAACAAACCAAGAATTATTCTGTTTGCCAGCTTTAGATCTCCTTAAAACAAAAAAGGGAAGATGCTGACACTGACACTGACCCGAAAGCCTTTTTTTGAAGAGTGAAGTGCTTGCTTAAACCTAAGCCCTCAGAGGATGGATAACATCTTTAACACGTTATCTTGGGGGCAGCTAAGTGCCTCAGTGGATTGAGAGCCAGGCCTAGAGACTGGAAGTCTTGGGTTCAAATCTGACCTCAGACACTTCCCAGCTGTGTGACCCTGGGCCAGTCCCTTAACCCCCATTTCCTACCCCTTACCATTCTTCCGCCTTAGAACCAATACACAGTATTGATACTAAGTTGGAAGGTAAAGGTTAAAAAAAAATCTTTACCATAAGCCAAAACTTATTCTCCCAATCCCTGCTCTGCTACAGGGGAACATAAAGCACCAAGCCCTGGAAGCAGCAATTATGGTCAACAAGATACAATACCTACAGTCATTAAATGGTGGGCTGGAAACCTGAAGCATTCTTTCTAAAGAAATTCTGTTTTTTTAACTCATCTACAGGGCTGGAAAAGTACATTGAGGAAAGTGTTTTATGTCAATGTATTGAAAAAATGTTTTAAGATTAATTTTTTTTAAATTGATTAATTGATTAAAATCAAAATATTATCATCACACAAGAAAGATAGAAAGCAATCGAGATCATTTAGTCCAATATCTTCATTTTATTTTTTAAATTAATTATATTTTGGATTTTGTTATGTTGGGGTTTTTTGGAAGAGGTAAAGTGTTTGAGCTTAGCTATTTTTAAATGAAAAATTTTTTTCAATGAACAAAAATACAGCTTCTCTCTTTCCTACCACCTCTCTTACCCCTCACTGAAAAGAACAAAAACCAAAACCCTGGTAACAAATATGCATAACCAAGCAAAACAAATTCCTGCATTTGTCATGTCCAAAAACCATCTCAATCTGTACCCTGAGCCAATCACTTTCCTCTAAAGGAGGGTAGCATGCATCCTGTATTGTCTGAAACTGCGGTAGGTCATTGTTTTGATTAAAATTTTGGCTTTCAAAGTTGTTTGTCTTTATTATGCCATTGTTACTGTATTAATGGTTCTCCTAGTCTTGTTCACTTAATTCTGCATAGGTTCATATAAACCTTCCCAGTTTACTCTGAAACCATCCCCTTCACCACTTCTTGTAGTACAATAATATTCTTTTATATTCATATATCATAACTGGTGCAGCCATGCCCTGATCAATGTAACCCTTCACTTTATAGATGAAGAAAATGAAGACCTCCTCAAGACACTGATCCCCCTGAGCAAGCATCTGGCTAGAAGTCCAATTATATGTTAGCATCAGATGCCAGAAAAAAAACAAACAAGTAAGCATAAAACCCTCTCAGATTCTCTTCCCAGGATCCAGAAGAGTATCTCGGGTGTTCAAATAACAATCTTATTCCCATAAACCAGCCTGAAAAGCTAAAGAACATGACCATTTCTGAAGAGACAAATGGTCAAAGAATAGGATTAGGCCATGTTTTAAGGAAGAAATTTATGCTATATGTGTGAAGGAGGGGACTACCCAAGGGACATCCTGCCTGCCTCCTGCCTCCTTGTCCCCTACCTCAATTGCTGGCTTTTCCTGCTAACTACAGGAGGCATAAAAGTTTCAATTCTATCCTCATGATCAAAGTCCCCTCAATAATTTCCTTCACACATATACATAGTCATATGAAAAAGCACACCAAATCACTATTTGGAAAATTAAAATGAAAGCAATTCTAAGGTTTCAACCCATCAAATGGCAAATAAGACAAAAAGAAGAAGGAGAAAGATAGTTGTTGGATGGGCTCTGTTGGAGTCAGCTACTGTTCCAGCCATTTATTCCTTCCTTCCTTCCTTCTTTCCAATTTTCCTTCTTCCATCCCTCCAATTTGGGGAATTGAAGGAGGTAGGAAACATCAAGAAGTTAGAAAGAAAAAAAAAAGGGTTGTCAGAAAGAAGAAAGAGAGGGTCAATGTAGCATTTTTTAAAACAAGAACAACAGAGGGAAGGCCAGAAGGAAACACAAGCAGGGAAGCTTTTAAAGTTACACACTGTTTTTATTTATATACTTAAAAAGAAAAAGCAAGCTATTATATAAATGTACAAACTTCTTTTCTGTCCTACTTGTATATGAAAATACTCATTCTCTGGAGTTTAAGAATGTTAAAAAAAACAACAACAAAGAACAAGGCAATTTACAACATCTACTTCTTAGATAAAAAAGATGTTTAATTCACAGAGAGCCACAAAACAATAAAATAAGGGCTTCCTATAGGACTCTATTTTAATCAATCAATGGAACCCAAAGTTTAAAATTTAGTTTTCATGAAGAAATTATGACTGTTGGGAGAGAAGTTACTCCTCCTCGAACCCTCCTACGTTTCCAGGTACCCAAATAGGATAAGTGCCTTTTGACCCCCAACTACAACTAGAGGGTTCCAAGAGGGAAATTTTAAAATTCAGGCTTTACATGTCCCTACTAGGTGTTTTATATGTTTGAATTAAATCACTAAGCCCTCTGGGATGAAGGAAACTTGAAACAGCATGAAGACTCACTGCGTAGCCATTGACGGCAGCTATTACTGGCTTCTTGAGCTGGGTGATCCGGTCCCAGTCCTTTAATAATGTCCCTGAGTAACAAGCCTGGAAAGTTTTATCCTGCATTTCCTTGATATCTGCTCCAGCTATAAATGTAAAGAGAGAGAAAACCAGTGGAGATCTGCCACAGAGGAGAGGCCACATCCCTTATCACTTCAACCTAAAGCCTAGAAAGAAACTAATCTGTGTATGGGTGACCTCTATTAAGACCAATACTTGTAGGAAGTGTGCTGGGATTTTAGGCCAAATAATTCCGTGAATACTCATATCAATACAAGGCAGAAGGTCTGCCTTGGAGTCAGGACTGCCTTGGTTCAAGTTCTGATGCTGCCCAATACTGACTGCGTGGAAAAGTCACTTCACCACTCAATGCTCTGGGAAACTCTGGACACAGCCTGCAGGGATGGCAGGGACCTACAGTGGTGGAGGACATTCTTTCTGGAGCTCCCCACACCAGTGAAATCCCTGGGGTGGGGGAGGAGGGAATCATAGAGTTGTAGGAGCCTTAACAGCCATTTTTCAAATGAGGAAAAGGAATCTCAGCGAAGTTCACAGGCTTTTTCAACGTGCCAATTCTCAGGCACAGACCAAAGAATATGCAGAACAGTTGGTTTCCTACAATTTCCCACTTGCTCCCCCATCACGTTAGACATGGTTGGCACCAAAGAGGGTATAGCCCTAAATTTTTGAAAGATTCTACTGAAAGGACACAAACGGCCAATAGAATGCCTGCATTGATGAACGTCACTCACAACCCACAGAGGAGCTGTCTATGAGTCTGGCCACCATGGGAAGGCCGTGCAAAGGGACCCACCTGCAAATGCCTTTTCTGAACCCGTCAGGACAATGGCTCCTATAGATGGATCCTCTTGAAATGTCATCAGGGCCTGGTTGATCTCCTTAATCAGGCCCTCACAAAGTGCATTCAGGGCCTTTGGCCTGTTCAGCTGGATCAGACCCACATTATTATTCTTCCCTTTCTTTTCAGTAACTATGTATTCAAAGTTACCACCTACAAAAAGAGAGCACAAAGAAACATCCCTCTGAGGAAAAAAATCAAGGTAATCCTCTGGACTCACCCTTCTCCAGTCTCCTAAACCTACAACATGGGGCATCCATTTTCAGAATATGGCCCTGAAAGGTCTTTAAAAGTAGGCCCAAGGACTTCCGGTTAAGATGGCGGCTTAGAGAAAACTAAAGCTCAGATCTCCGGAAAACCCTTCCCGACCGATCTCAAACTATAAGCTCCTAAGGTGCCGAAATTCAAAACGATCAACAGCACAGACCCTGGGAACCCTCCTCCTGGACCTGGACCCAGTTCAAAAGGTACGGCTCCCCTCAAAAGCCAGAACCCGAGATCACTCGGACCTCAGGGGTAGGAGCGCAGAGTCCAAGGCTCCCGGAAGCCGCAGCCCGGCCGGGCTCAGAGAGCAGGGTCCTCGGAACAACAACCCTCAGGGCCTTCTACCCGAGTCCAGGTGAAAGTTACTGCCTGGGACTTCCGCTGCAGAGAGCTGGTCGAAACAACAGCAACCCTCAGGGCGGGCAAGACAGCCTCACGGGCTGGATCCTGCTATCCAAGTCTCAGTGAAAGTCCTTGCCCTCGGAGCTTGGGGAAGCTGCAGTCCATCCCCCCCGCAGGCCGACGAAACAGCCTCACGGCCAGCGATTCTGAAGGCAACTTCCTGAAAGCAACGTGGTCCGACCCTTCCATTCCAGTTCCAGTGAGGCATATTCAGTTTAACCCAGGGAAAGCTCATAGAACCAACATCTGCCCAGGACTAAAGCCTTTGAACACCAGACAGAGATAAGAAAAGCTAATCCTCCACATTCAGAGATGGCAAACTCCACAGAAGCACAGAAGCCCCAAAATACCAAGAAAAATAAGAAGAAAGGGGCGACTTTGGACACATTCTATGGAGCCAAAATACAAAATACAGAGCAGATAGAAGAAAATATACAAGAAAATTCTCCAAAATCTTCCAAAGGAAATAGAAACTCTCCACAAACCCATGAAGAATTTGAATCAGAAATGACCAAAAAGATGGAAGCCCTCTGGGAGGAAAAGTGGGAAATAATGCAAAAGAAATTCATGCATCTACAAAACCAGTTTGACCAAACTGTAAAAGAAAACCAGGCTTTAAAGCAAGAACTAATAAAGCAAAGCCAAAACACCAAGAAATTAGAAGAGAACATAAAATATCTCACCGACAAGGTGATAGATCTGGAAAATAGAGGGAGAAGAGAAAATTTAAGAATAATTGGACTCCCAGAAAAGCCAGAAATAAACACCAAACTGGACATGGTGATACAAGATATAATCAAAGAAAATTGCCCAGAGATTCTAGAACAAGGGGGCAATACAGCCACTGACAGAGCTCACAGAACACCTTCTACACTAAACCCCCAAAAGACAACTCCCAGGAATGTAATTGCCAAATTCCAAAGCTATCAAACAAAAGAAAAAATCCTACAGGAAGCCAGAAAAAGACAATTTAGATATAAAGGAATGCCAATCAGGGTCACACAAGACCTTGCAAGTTCTACTCTGAATGATCGTAAGGCATGGAACATGATCTTCAGAAAGGCAAGAGAGCTGGGTCTCCAACCAAGAATCAGCTACCCAGCAAAACTGACTATATACTTCCAAGGGAAAGTATGGGCATTCAACAAAATAGAAGACTTCCAACTTTTTGCAAAGAAAAGACCAGAGCTCTGTGGAAAGTTTGATACCGAAAATCAAAGAGCAAGGAATACCTGAAAAGGTAAAGATTAAGGAAAGGGGAAAAATGTTATCTTCTTCTTTTACTCAAACTCTCTTCTATAAGGACTACATTTATATCAATCTATGTATACTAACATATGGGGAAAATGTAATGTATAAATAGGGGGTAAAGAAAGACCAAATAGAATAATGGTTCTCACACAAAGATTCACATGGGAAGGGGAGGGGAAGAAAACTCCTATAAGAAGGAGAGGAAGAGAGGGGGGGGGGGGTTTACTTAAACCTCAATCTCAGGGAAATCAACTCTGAGAGGGAAAAACATCCAGATCCATTGGGATCTTGAATTCTATCTTACCCAACAAGGGTAAGGAGAAGGGAAAACCAAGGGGGGGAAGGGGAGAGGGAGAACAAAAAGGGAGGGAAAGAGAGGGGGGAGGGGGAGGGAAGAAAAAGGGAGGGACTAAAAAGGGAAACATCAAGGGAGGGGACAAGGGGCACTGATTCAAAGTAAATCACTGGACTAAAAGGTAGAGCTGAAGAAGAAAAGGTTAGAATTAGGGAAGGCAATCAAAATGCCAGGGAGTCCACAAATGACAATCATAACTTTGAACGTGAATGGGATGAACTCACCCATAAAACGTAGACGAATAGCAGAATGGATTAGAATCCAAAACCCTACCATATGTTGTCTTCAAGAAACACACATGAGGCGGGTTGACACCCACAAGGTCAGAATTAAAGGATGGAGTAAGACCTTCTGGGCCTCAACTGATAGAAAGAAGGCAGGAGTGGTAATCATGATATCTGATAAAGCCAATGCAAAAATAGACCTGATCAAAAGGGATAGGGAAGGTAATTATATTTTGTTAAAAGGGACTCTCAACAACGAGGAAATATCATTAATCAACATGTATGCACCAAATAATATAGCACCCAAATTTCTAATGGAGAAACTAGGCGAATTGAAGGAAGAAATAGACAATAAAACCATACTAGTGGGAGACTTAAACCAACCATTATCAAATTTAGATAAATCAAATCAAAAAATAAATAAGAAAGAGGTAAAAGAAGTGAACGAAATCTTAGAAAAATTAGAATTAATAGACATATGGAGAAAAATAAATAGGGATAAAAAGGAATACACCTTCTTCTCAGCACCACATGGCACATTCACAAAAATTGACCATACATTAGGTCACAGAAACATAGCACACAAATGCAAAAAAGCAGAAATAATGAATGCAGCCTTCTCAGATCACAAGGCAATAAAAATAATGATTAGTAATGGTACATGGAAAACCAAATCTAAAACCAATTGGAAATTAAACAATATGATACTCCAAAACCGTTTAGTTAAAGAAGAAATCATAGAAACAATTAATAATTTCATCAAGGAAAATGACAATGGCGAAACATCCTTTCAAACCTTTTGGGATGCAGCCAAAGCGGTAATCAGAGGCAAATTCATATCCCTGAAAGCTTATATTAACAAGATCAATCAATTGGAAATGCAATTGAAAAAACTCGAAAGCGATCAAATTAAAAACCCCCAGCAGAAAACCAAATTTGAAATCCTAAAAATTAAGGGAGAAATTAATAAAATCGAAAGTGATAGAACTATTGATTTAATAAATAAGACAAGAAGCTGGTACTTTGAAAAAACAAACAAAATAGACAAAGTACTGGTCAATCTAATTAAAAAAAGGAAGGAAGAAAAGCAAATTCACAGCATTAAAGATGAAAAGGGGGACAGCACCTCCAATGAGGAGGAAATTAAGGCAATCATTAGAAATTACTTTGCCCAATTATATGGCAACAAATACACCAATTTAGGAGAAATGGATGAATATATACAAAAATACAAACTGCCTAGACTAACAGAAGAGGAAATAGAATTCTTAAATAATCCCATATCAGAAATTGAAATCCATCAAGCCATCAAAGAACTTCCTAAGAAAAAATCCCCAGGGCCTGATGGATTCACCTGTGAATTCTATCAAACATTCAGAGAACAGTTAACCCCAATACTATACAAACTATTTGACATAATAAGCAAAGAGGGAGTTCTACCAAACTCCTTTTACGACACAAACATGGTACTGATTCCAAAACCAGGCAGGTCAAAAACAGAGAAAGAAAACTATAGGCCAATCTCCCTAATGAATATAGATGCAAAAATCTTAAATGGGATACTAGCAAAAAGACTCCAGCAAGTGATCAGAAGGATCATTCACCATGATCAAGTAGGATTCATACCAGGGATGCAGGGCTGGTTCAACATTAGGAAAACCATCCACATAATTGACCACATCAACAAGCAAACTAGCAAGAACCACATGATTATCTCAATAGATGCAGAAAAAGCCTTTGATAAAATACAACACCCATTCCTATTAAAAACACTAGAAAGCATAGGAATAGAAGGGTCATTCCTAAAAATAATAAACAGTATATATCTAAAACCAACAGCTAATATCATCTGCAATGGGGATAAACTAGATGCATTCCCAATAAGATCAGGGGTGAAACAAGGATGCCCATTATCACCCCTACTATTTGACATTGTACTAGAAACACTAGCAGTAGCAATTAGAGAAGATAAAGAAATTGAAGGCATCAAAATAGGCAAGGAGGAGACCAAGTTATCACTCTTTGCGGATGACATGATGGTCTACTTAAAGAATCCTAGAGATTCAACCAAAAAGCTAATTGAAATAATCAACAACTTTAGCAAAGTTGCAGGATACAAAATAAACCCACATAAATCATCAGCTTTTCTATATATCTCCAACACAGCTCAGCAGCAAGAACTAGAAAGAGAAATCCCATTCAAAATCACCTTAGACAAAATAAAATACCTAGGAATCTACCTCCCAAGACAAACACAGGAACTATATGAACACAACTACAAAACACTCGCCACACAACTAAAACTAGACTTGAACAAATGGAAAAACATTAACTGCTCATGGATAGGACGAGCCAATATAATAAAAATGACCATCCTACCCAAACTTATTTATCTATTTAGTGCCATACCCATTGAACTACCAAAATAGTTCTTCACTGATTTAGAAAAAACCATAACAAAGTTCATTTGGAAGAACAAAAGATCAAGGATATCCAGGGAAATAATGAAAAAAAACACATATGATGGGGGCCTTGCAGTCCCTGACCTAAAACTATATTACAAAGCAGCAGTCATCAAAACAATTTGGTACTGGCTAAGAAACAGAAAGGAAGATCAGTGGAATAGACTGGGGGAAAGCGACCTCAGCAAGACAGTATACGATAAACCCAAAGATCCCAGCTTTTGGGACAAAAATCCACTATTCGATAAAAACTGCTGGGAAAATTGGAAGACAGTGTGGGAGAGACTAGGAATAGATCAACACCTCACACCCTACACCAAGATAAATTCAAAATGGGTGAGTGACTTAAACATAAAGAAGGAAACCATAAGTAAATTGGGTAAACACAGAATAGTATACATGTCAGACCTTTGGGAGGGGAAAGGCTTTAAAACCAAGCAAGATATAGAAAAGAATCACAAAATGTAAAATAAATAATTTTGACTACATCAAACTAAAAAGCTTTTGTACAAACAAAACCAATATAACTAAAATCAGAAGGGAAACAACAAATTGGGAAAAAATCTTCATAGAAACCTCTGACAAAGGTTTAATTACTCATATTTATAATGAGCTAAATCAATTGTACAAAAAATCAAGCCATTCTCCAATTGATAAATGGGCAAGGGACATGGATAGGCAGTTCTCAGATAAAGAAATCAAAACTATTAACAAGCACATGAAGAAGTGCTCTACATCTCTTATAATCAGAGAGATGCAAATCAAAACAACTCTGAGGTATCACCTCACACCTAGCAGATTGGCTAACATTACAGCAAAGGAAAGTAATGAATGCTGGAGGGGATGTGGCAAAGTAGGGACATTAATTCATTGCTGGTGGAGTTGTGAATTGATCCAACCATTCTGGAGGGCAATTTGGAACTATGCCCAAAGGGCGACAAAAGAATATCTACCCTTTGACCCAGCCATAGCACTGCTGGGTCTGTACCCCAAAGAGATAATGAACAAAAAGACTTGTACAAAAATATTCATAGCTGCGCTCTTTGTGGTGGCCCAAAACTGGAAAACGAGGGGATGCCCATCAATTGGGGAATGGCTGAACAAACTGTGGTATATGTTGGTGATGGAATACTATTGTGCTCAAAGGAATAATAAAGTGGAGAAGTTCCATGGAGACTGGAACAACCTCCAGGAAGTGATGCAGAGCGAGAGGAGCAGAACCAGGAGAACATTGTACACAGAGACTAATACACTGTGGTATAATCGAACGTAATGGACTTCTCCATTAGTGGCAGTGTAATGTCCCTGAACAACTTGCAGGGATCCAGGAGAAAAAAACACCATTCATAAGCAAAGGATAAACTATGGGAGTGGAAACACCGAGGAAAAGCAACTGCCTGAATACAGAGGTTGAGGGGACATGACAGAGGATAGACTCTAAATGAACACTCTAGTGCAAATACTATCAACAAAGCAATGGGTTCAAATCAAGAAAACATCTAATGCCCAGTGGACTTACGCGTCGGCTATGGGGGGGTGGGGGAGAGGAAAAGAAAATGATCTTTAACGAATAATGCTTGGAAATGATCAAATAAAATATATTAAAAAAAAAAAAAAAGTAGGCCCAAGACTGAACCAAACTAGAATCCTGGGGTAGGTCTGCTTTTCGACGACAAGGTTTGTTCCTCGTTAGCAGAGATTGAAAAAATGAGTATAGATTGAAAAGAGAAGAGTTGATGGATTCAAGGTTCAGGCTAAGATATATTTGTGGACATCATCGATGTTGAAATATTTTTTGCCTGATCATAAATGTTACAAAGGTTCTGTTTTTCCTTTTTTTTTATATGGGAAGGTGAGAGAGAAAATTAATTTTTAATGAAAAGAAAAATTAATAGAAAAAGGGAAGAGAGGGAGAAAGAGGGAAAGTGGGGAAGTCAGTTACTCTAGCTTCATACATAACTACAAACTCATCAGATCCAGTTTACAAGTCCTTTCTGGTTAACCAGTAACTTCTCTTGGTTTTTGTCAGAAAGAAGGGAGGCTGCCTCAAGTAGGGGGCCAGGGACACCTAGGAAGATACTGTTCAATGTCCTACCCGACTCCCTGTCTCCCTGCCCACTTCCTCTGCTGGCTCTCTGGGAGAAAATTTGAGGCTACCAAGTGGCATTAGACTGTGATCTCTCTGGGGGCAAGAGGTTACCTTTTATTGTTGTTTTGTATCCACAGTGTTTAGCACAGTGACTGGTACCTAGTGGCTGCTTAATAACTATATACTGACTGAATGGCATGAAGAACAATAGGCCTCCTATAGCATTTACAATTTCCCATTCTTTACCTCATTTTAACCTCACAATAACCTTGTGAGATAAAACTATAGAGATTATTCCCATTTTAAAGATTAGGAAACCTGCCCCTGGCTCCATAGTTTTCCACTGCCAGGTCGGCCTGATCCCAAGTCCCCAATGCTCTTCACTACATCATGTGGCTCCCATGGTCTCAAGAGCAGAATGGCTGAGATAAAGAAGACCACATCAATCCTCCTCTACCCACTCCCAATAAATACAGATAAAAATATACAGAGCACAAATAAAAAGTTAATAAAAACAAAAGACATGTAAAGTAGTTAAATTAGGAGGCAATTTGGGAAGGAAAAATCCAGAAAGGCTTTCTGCAGGAAAAAAAGACCGATTTTTATGAATAAAAGGTCTGTAGCAGGGGGTTCTTCACCTTGGGGTCTGGGAACTTATAATAAAAAAGATTATACATCTGTATATTGCTATAGATAAATAATTGTATTTCTTTATTATTTTTTCAGTTACATATAGAAATAATTTATGTTTTATGATATTTTAGGATTCAGATTTCCCCCCTCCCTCCCCCTCTTCTCAAGGCATTAAATAATATGATATAGCTTATACCAGTACTTTCATGCAATATATATTTCAATATTGCTCAACGACAATTATATTTCAATGTAATTGGTTTTCTTTATAATCTTTTGCATTTTATCTTTTGCAAAAAAAAACCAAACATTATTCTGAGAAAGTCCCATGATACAATAAAGGTTAGGAATTCCTGCTGCATGTTAAGAGCATGTTCTGTGTATGGAAAAGCCAGGTGGCCAATTTGTCTAGCTAGGCCAAGCAGATAAAGGAGAATAAGGCCTGAGAGGCAGACCAGAAAGGCAAGAATCTGTGGTTTACTGAGTAGCAGAGTGACCTGACAAGATTTGTGCTGGAGGACTATCTCTTTGGCAGCTCAAGGGAGAACAAAATGGAGGGATCTGAGGCCGGAAGACCAAACAGGAGGTTCTTAAAACAGTTCAGATGAGAAGTGGTAGCTGTGTGAGGAGATGGATGCCAGATTTAGAGAAGTAAAATCAAGAAGCCTGTAAAAAGTGATTGTATATTACTACCAAGGGAGACTGAGGAATTGATGATGAGTCCAATGTTGCAAAACTGGGTGGCTGGAAGGATGGTGGTGTTCTCAACAAAAAGAGAGAAGTTTAAAAGAGGGATGGATTTGCGGGGAAGAGATTACGAGTTTAGTTTGGGGCAAGTCATGGACAGTCACATATTGAAAATGCGACAGATGGGAGACCAGGCCTCTTTAAAATATTAAAAGGCCTTAGAAAGGTGTTTTATATGTGTGAGGGAAATCATTGAATAAATTTAGTCATGAGGGTAAAACAACAGCCAGAAAAATGGAGCAATGGAGTCAAAAATATCATGAGACCAGGAGGGCAGGATGATATTCCCTGCAACACCCCCTGGACTGCTCCCCTGGGTGGCCCAGGCAAATTAGAACAACATGGTAGGCTCCTGAGACATCACCTGTGAGAGTTAGTGGGCAGAGAATAGGTTTGATAAACTGAGGGGGGAAGGGGAACTCATTCTCTCTACTTCTGTGATTGTGGGTGATCACTCTCTTGAGTGGTGATGTGGTAGGGGGCCCAAAATGGTAGCCATAGATTTAGCAAGCTAATGTATCAGTAAATAAAATATATATCTTTCTCCTACTTTTCTATCTTTTCTCCTACTTCTTTTGATTTAGTAAAATCCTAAAATTTAAAGCCAGTCTCATTATTTTAACTATTACAATATATTGAGTAGATTTCCAGAGGATTTAAGGAAAACCAAGGACAAGAATAATACTAGTTTGGGAAAGATAGTTGTGATAAGCATATGTGGAGGATGTCAAGTCACAGGGATAGAATCACAGAGCCAAAGTTATTACAGCTGCATTGTTTGGGGGTTTTTGACTACAGGTACCTAATAAATCACTTTCCCTAGGAATGCTGGTGTCAAAGAGTCCAACACTAAAATGCATTATACATAAAAATATTGGTTTATTTCTTATTTTAAAAAGGCAAATATGGAATATGCTCTGTTTCAAAAATTAATCATGGATCCAAAGTCAACAATTATTTATTAAGCACCCACTACGTTCCTGAATATTATGCCTTGTCTTTTGGACTTTGTGTAAACTCTAAGTATCCAATAAATCTCTTAGAATGCAAATCCTGTTTAAACATGATAGCATCTGTACAAATAGAATACAGTTCCGGCTTATGTCTTATCTTGTGTGTCTTAAGGGCACACAATCAAGCAATTTCAATTTCACAATAAAAACATTTTGATCCTATAATGCTAGATCATACAGATTTGCTGAGGGTTCAGATATAGGTCAGGTAAGTGCTACAGTGTCAATTTGGTCTCTGATCCTGACTAGCTATGTGACCTTGGGCATGTCACTTAACTGATCTGCCTCAGTTTCCTCAATTATAATGTTGGGATGATAATTGCCTCCCAGGATTGTTGTGAGGATCAAATGAGTTAATATTTGTAAAGCACTTAGCCTGGCACATAGCAGACACTAAATAAATACATATTGTCTGGTTTTTATCATTGTAAGAAGCAAGAAGTCTTCCCATTATTTGAATACTTTGCTAGTGACTATGGTCTTGCCTGAATTTAGGGAAGCCAATTCTGGACAGAAGACACAGTTGTTAGGTTACACTCATATTTGAAGAGTGAAGCCCAGCCAGTTGGGTCACCACCATTACAAAATGAGTTATGCCTTGATATTCTTTCCTTCTTCACTCTATTCTCCCTAGAGCTGCTTAAGCAAGGGTCTGAACACGTTCATACTCATATTTAGGGAGCTTCAGTGGCTCCTGATGGCCCCTGGAACTAAATACAAACTCTGGCTTAGCAAGTGAACCCCTCACAATCTGGACCTAGCCTACCTTTCTCAACTGATTGTACCCTACTTCCCTTTATAAGTTCTAGGTTCTGGCCAGCTTAGCCTGCTTGCTGCATTCTGTATACAACATTCCATCCTCTTGTCCCTGAACCTTTGGCCAGTCTCTTGCCCTTACCACACTTGGAATGCTCTCTTTATCTAAACTGCATCTCTTGGAATCCCTAAGTACTGTCAGATCTTGTCTGAAGTGCAACAACTTCCTACACAAGGTCTTTCCCCCAGTTTTTAGTTCTTTCTATTTCCTCTCCTATCCAAATTAAACTGCAAATATCATGGATTTACTTGATTGTGTCCATGTGAGTCCTCCTCATCTCTGGCAAAAAGGAAGCTCCAGGAGGGCAGAGATGGATGCATTTTTGTTTTTATATACCCAGTAACCAGACAGTGCCTGGCCCATAGTAGGCATTTAATAAGTGCTTGTTGACTTACTGAATTCTGCCCTTTCCAGTTGCTTTTATGTGGTTTTCCCACCATAATTCCTTAACTTCTTTAAAACAAAATAAACAAATAAACAAAAAACCTTCTTTAAGGACCACTTTCTCCAACAGGTCTGATGGCCTCCTTTTCTAAGGATCACATTCCTCCACATTAAGTCACCTAAGGTCAGCCTTATCCAGCACTAAGTCAGGAGACAATCTATCTTTCCTAGTACTAGATGACTTAAAAAGCATCAGTGTGTGTCTACAGTAAAGAACAATGGATTTGAAAGTAGAGGATCTCAGCCCAAACCCTCCCCTCCTTTGTCAGTTATTATTGGTTAATTTCTGGGGCAAAGTCACAGAATTTGTGAGGAAAGGGCCCCTCTTTCATCTCTGGCCTCTGCTTCAAGTCCTCCTAGGAAGGAGAGCCTCCATCTCTGGAGGTCAACTATTCCACTTCTGGACACCTCTAACTGTCACTCAAAGCTCCTCACAATGTGCTCTTAGCCTATGTTGCGGGTCATCAGGCTTGAATGACCCCTGGAGCATTCAGCTTCTCATCAGCATTCTAGAGTTGTCACTAGATTCTGCCTTTTCTGTGCATGGAAGGGGGTAGGAGTGGGAGAGGAGGGACTTCCCAAAGGAAGGAATCCTTCCTCAAACTTTTTTCCTAATGATGAGCCTCAATTCTCTGCTTTGCACCTTGTACTCTCACTTGTGAGTTTCGAGATCTCCAGGGGCCTCTGAATTCTAAATCGACTATGCTTGCCCAGGTCCTCTGAAAAGGTTCTGCGGCCCCAGAAACGGCACTAAAAAATGTAAGCGCCTCCAGGGCAGTTTTTCTCCCCTTTCTGGGTTCTCTTATCCAGGCTCCGGCACCAAGCAGGATACCTTCATCCTACAATAACTCACCTAGCGCTTTAAACCTTGCAAAGCGCTTTACAGGCGCGATCTCAAGGACAACCCAGTGGAGAAGGGACCGTTATTATACCCATTTTGCTGGGGGGAAAACTGAGTCGGAAGGTTCAGTAACTTGCGAAGGGTCATATAGTAACACCTGAATTTGAATCGCGGGGTCTCCGAGGCTCTACCCACTCAGACACACGGATACCCACCGGACCTCGAAGACACAGTTCCTTTCCCTCCTCCGCCCTCCCCACCCCCGGGGTCGGCGCGGCCTTACCCGCAGCGTAGTTGCGGGCCGCGGACAGCCGGGGGCAGCTGCGGAGCAGGGCGGGCCCACGGAACAGCAGCGTGGACAGAGAGGCCATGGTGTGCAAACTCCCAGCGACACTCACAGTCACGGGTGAGAGGTAGGGTCTCTCTGGCCAGTAAAGCCCTAACCTTGACTCCTACCTCTGACCAATCAGGAGCTGTATATTGAGCCGCCCCCTCAATAGCATCGCGAGATTTCCTACTAGCGTGGGGGGGAGGAGGAGGAGATTAAGCCGGTCCCGCCCCCCTTGATAAAGGTTCCTCCCCCTTGGCTAAAAAGTAGCAGGAGAAAGGGAAATTGAGGTCTAGGGATCTAGAGCTGTCTCTTAAAGGCCCTGCATTCCAGCCCCAGCACTTTACAGACCAGGGATCTGAGCCCCATAGACGGGCAGCAACTTGTTCAAGGTCGCCCTGCTCCCTAGAGCAGATGAGATTTGGATCCTCGTCTTCTGACTTGCCCAAGGTTGCAGAAAGAATTTAAAACTGAGCAGGAATTAGAATTCAGATTTCCTAATGTTAGCCCAGTGTACTGCCCTCTCCCTATGTGTGGTACCCTATAGAATCACAGTAAAGTACTTAAGAGGCCAGATTTTCCCTAAGTTAAAGTAAATATCTTTATAGATTTTAAAATAAAAAAGGGGAAAATATATGGCTTCCTTTTTTCTTTCCTTCCTTTTTCCCTTCCATTCCTCCTTCCTTTCTTCTTTCCTTCCTTCCTCCTTCCCTTGTTTCCTTGCTTCCTTCCTTCCTTCCTCCCTTGCTTGCTTCCTTCCTTCTTTCCTCTATTCTTTCCTTCCTCTGTTCCTTCTCTCCCTCCTTCATTCCTTCCTTCCAGGAGTTTGTATGTTAACCTCGAGGCAACAGGGAACCACTGGAGTTTCTTGAGTAGAAGAATCACTTGGTTAGATGTATACTTTGGGAATATCAATTTGGCAGCATGTGGTGAATGAATGAATTAGAAAACATTTATTAAATGTTTACTGTGTGTGTGCAAATTATGGAACACAAATAGAAAGAAAGATAGTTTCCACTCTCAAGAAACTTGTTCTGAAAGGGGGAACCAAAACAATACAGAGAGATTTCAGCTTCAAGTAATAAGGCTCAGTATTCTTTATGGCAGGGGGCAAAAGAGATGTTAATGCACCTCCTTTAGTGGTGTTTCTACTGAGAAAACTGTTTCTGACGTTGAGCCATGTAATAGTGCCAAGGATTTTGGAGGTGAGCACCTTCTGTACCAGGTTTTTAGTAATTGAGGTTACTGAAGAAACAAAGACTGAAACATGGGCTTTTTTTTTTTAAACCCTTACCTTCCATCTTGGAGTCAATACTGTATATTGGCTCCAAGGCAGAAGAGTGGTAAGGGCTAGGCAATGGGGGTCAAGTGACTTGCCCAGGGTCTCACAGCTGGGAAGTGGTTGAGATCAAATTTAAACCCAGGACCTCCCATCTCTAGGCCTGACTCTCAATTCATTGAGCCACCCAGCTGCCCCAAGCATGGCCTTTTTTACATGAGTTGTGCTTTCCTGAATAACGATTTCAGGGACTGAGCTGGAAGAAGAGCTGGTGTCTGGGAAACATTACTATTCCCTGAATTCTTGTGCTTATATTCTCTTCCATGGTAATGGGATAGGAATTGGTCAGTAACTGGTGTTAGACAGTGGGAATGGGATGGAAGGGTGGAGATGATCACTGAGAGGACTAGTTTGGGTGCAGCACAAGTAGTCTGTGGGCCACTGACATTTTTAGGAGTCCTGGATAAAGCATATTGATTTGTTTCCAAAGTCTGATAATTGGAGAGAAGAATCATATGCCCTGATGTCCAATATTTGCTACAGTCCCTCTCCTTGCAGATTGTTTCATAGGATTTTTTTTTTAACCATTACCTTCTGTCTTGGGCAGAAGAGTGGTAAGGGCTAAGCAAGAGGGGTTAAGTGACTTGTTCAAATTTGAACTCAGGACCTCCCCCATCTCTGGGTCTGACTCTCAATTCACTGACCACCCTGTTTCATAGGATTTAGAGCTGGAAAGAACCAGAGATATTTTCTAATCCAATCTTCACATTAAAAAAAAATGAGAAAACCAAGATTCATGAACATGAAATAACTTGCTCAAATGATGCAGGAGTTTTTCCACCAAAAATTGTCTATCATACTTAAAACAATCTACTACAGGGCTTAGTCTACTATTGTACACATAGAAGGCATGTGCTAATTAAATAATCCTCTCCTATGATCACATATTGTATCCCCTAATTTTACATGCCAGGTTAAAAAATAGACTTGTTGAGAGAATGTGGATTAACAAACAGTTAAAATAAAACCATCAATTTAACTAATTTCCTATTCGCTGTGGGTCAGTAGCAGTATCTTGGACTACACAAAGGACTGTATTTGAAAGCATGGCAAGGTCCTGAGAGAGGAGTTCATAGAACATCTCAGCCAATGCCCTCTAAGGAATCTAAGGAACAGAGAAGGTGTGACTTGTCCAGTCACTGAAATATTAATTAGCAGAACCATATTGACCCCTAGTTATGCTTCCTTGAAATCCAGAACTCAATATATTGCAAGTTGGCATAAGAAGTTAAATGGGAACTTGGAGGAATTTTTGGAAGCCAGCAGACAACATGGAAAATGTTCAGGAACTCAGAAATACCTAATATATATACATATATTATAGTATTGTATAATTTAAACATAGTTTATCTTTTAATACAATAAATACACACAATTTCTTTTTTAATAGTAAAATAAGTAAAAAGTTACAGTTTGTGAAAAGAATGCAAAAGCCAGCAAACAACACAAAGGCTAGAAATGTAGAGATATCTTTAAAAGTTTAGTAACTCATAAATGAATATAAGATATTGTAAATACCCCAAAAAAGAAAAAGAAAAAATGTAGAGTTCTTTTCTGGTACAAAGGGAAAACCAAAAAATTTTGCTCACTTTTTCTAGATTGCAGAGGTGCTGTACCTCTAACTCCTAGATGTAGAAGGTATACCTGTGTGTATATATGTATTCTCTATGTATATATATATGTTCTCTTTGTATATATACATATATTATCTCTTTATATATGTATACACACACACACACACACACACACACACATATATACATACACCCAGCCAGATGTAGGAGAGATACACACAGGCACACACTTATAAGAGAAAGTTCATTTCACAAACCTCAAAGTATATAAATGCTAGCTATTTTTGTATGTATCCCTAGTATATAGTGTAGTGCCTAGCACATTGTAGGCAATTTAAAAAAAATTTGTGTAGGAAGGATGGTTAGAAAGCATGATCATATTCTTCCCCTCCTCTTCATTTTGAAAAAGCCTAAACAAAAAGTATTTGTTTCCGTTTTGGCAATCTTCAGGAAATGAAACTCTTATAGTGTTTTAGGCACTTTTGCCCTGATCCTATAAGATATCACATAATCTGAATACTAATGCCTATATAGTTTTAAATTTTGTAACCTTGGGGAAATCAGAAGGAATTGAGTTCAAATGCCATTTCTGCTACTTTACTGGAAAGGGGTGTCCTTGGACAGGCTGTTCCCTTTCTCTGGACCCTAGTTTCCTTGCCTATAATCTTAAAGTCCCTTCTAGCTTTTGATCTAGGCTCCTTTTATCCCAAGATCTCTAAAATTCCTCCCAACACTAAGCCAAAGATCTCAAGCCCAGAGGTCCTTTAAAAGAAAAAGAAAACAAAGCTTTGTAACTAACATGCATAATCCAAGGAAACACATTTGTAGATCTTTCTAACGAGAAGACATTTTTCGTGGATAGCGGAGTGTGTAGTCCAGAAGAGCTTTTCATCTTTCAAGAGCTCAAATCCAGCCTCAGACATGTACTAGTTGTATGACCCTGGACAAACCACTTAACTCCATCTGCCTCGATTTCATCATCTGTAAAATGAGCTGGATGGGGCCGGGAAGAGTCAGACTAAGAATAAAAACGTTAGAAAGGTAGGAGTGGTACACGGCCGAGGACTGACCACGGGTGGATCAGGTTGAGGGGAGAGGGATAACAGCAGAGCCCTAGAGTGCCGGCTACAGCTGACCAGGAGCCTGGGGAAGGGGAGAGAGACTGAGCCTAAAGGGCGGGGGAAGGAAAGAGAGCCGGGTGAAGGCGGAGCCCAAACGGGAGGGGCGCAACCCGTGTATAATTAGATGGGGCGTGGCCAGAATCGGAGGGGGAGGGGTTAGAGCTGGAATCTGCGCGGGGCGGGGCAGTGCCCACGTTAAAGCCCAGGAGGAAAATGGAAAGTTTTAGGAGACAGGATGGGATCTGGGGCGGAGCTACTGGGAGAGGGGCTCAGGGCAGGGCCAAGGTTGGCGCTAGAAGGGATTAGAGCTCCGCCGAAGGACGAGCCGTGATTGGAGTAGGGGCATGGCTTGGGCGGACCGGACCCAGATGGGAAGGGCGTGGTCAGAACGGAGGCGGGGCAAAGGCTGGGTCAGAACAGCCCGGGTGGGAAGGGGCGGGCTCAGAGCGTCGGGGCGGAGACGGAGGCGGAGGTGAGGGCAGAGCGTCTGTGGCCGGGGGAGGAGCCGGATCCCAGGCCGGAGGCGGAGCTGTAGTCACGATTGAGTCCAGACTTAGGAGCCCCTCTGTGGCTAAAACACCGAGCAGCAGAAAGAGCGTCATGGAGGGAAGCAGCGGAGGCAGGTTTTACTCCAGGAACCCCACCATCTTGGTGATCGGCGGCGGCATCGCGGGGCTCGGGGCAGCACAGCGGCTTTGTCGGCACCAAGGCTTCCGGACGCAGCTTCTAGAGGCCACTGACCGCTGCGGGGGCCGCATCCGCTCCGAGTCAGCCTTCGGTAACCTGCCCCCCTTCCACCAATTCAGCAAAGTTCCCTGCTCAGGCAGGGGGCACTCCGACCCTTACCCTGACCCCTGCAATGCCCGCAGTTTTTGGTAGAAACCGGGACCTGTTTCAACCAGGGCATGGGGGTGGGGTGTGTGAAGTGTCGGGGAGACCCATTGTCCCCTGATCTTGGTCATCAGAAAAGGTCATGGGACGCCTGGACCTTAGAAGTCGTCCACTGCAGTCCCCTCCCGGCAGGGTGACCGTGGGGCCCGGGGCCAGTGAAGCTCCTTCCCTAAATTCCTCCAGAAGGACCTTGGACATCGTGTGCACAGTCCAAGTCTCTTACTGTGGAGGAAACTGAGGCCTAGATGTGCTGGGGTGGGGGGCGATGTGAGTAAAACCTAGAGTGCTCCGGGGTGAGAAGGGGGATTGAACTTGGTTGGAAAGTGAGAGAAGGAAGGTCAAGCTCCAGAGGGAGGGGAACTAAGAAAGCAGAAAAGAGGATGAACTTTGTTCCCACTCTCCTTCCGTTCCCTCAGGTGGTGTGGTTGAAATTGGGGCACACTGGATTCATGGGCCCTCCAAAAACAACCCGATCTTCCAGTTGGCTTTAGAGTATGGCCTGTTGGGTGAAAAAGAGATGTCGGAGGAAAATCAGCTTATTGAAGTCGGTGGCCACCCAGGGCTGCCCTCTGTGTCCTTCTCCAGCTCTGGCAAAGATGTGGATCTCAAGTTGGTAGAAGATGTAGCTAATCTGTTTTATACCTTGTTAGACCAAACACGGGAGTTCCTCCATATGGCAGAGACCCCTGTTGCCAGCGTGGGGGAATTCCTGAAGGAAGCAATCCATAGGCATTTGTCTGAGTGGACTGATAATGAAGAAACCAAGAAGCTTAAACTGTCCATCCTGAACACTTTCTTCAACCTAGAGTGCTGCGTGAGTGGGTGCCACAGTATGGATTTGGTTGCCCTAGGACCTTTTGGGGAATACGCCATGTTGCCTGGGCTAGATTGTACCTTTACTGAGTAAGTGGATTCTACTTCATAGTGTACCCCCAGAGGTGGTTGTAACTTTAGTCTGAAGACCATTTATAGTGGTCTGACCCAAATGAGGATGCCCTGTGATTCAGTCTTAGAATGAACAGAAGCTTTGCAGGTGTTCTAGAGAAAATGCTCAAATTTGGGGGGGGAGATGAGAGGATTTTAAGAGTCAAATTTTCATTTTTCTGTCTCTGAGCATCCCCCCCTCCCCCAAGTTCCTCAAGTCTCTCATTTGTAAAAGATTTAGATTTGCTTAATCTCAAGAGAAAATAGGAGAAGCATTTTTTTTTTACATAATACCCCTTTGACAGTTCCCCACTCCCCCACTGAACCATTTTGGGAAGCCAGTATTTTGCCTTTGATTCTCTTGTTAACTGTGTGAGACTTTTGGCCATTGTGGGAAGTTGACTTATTGCTGCTGTATGATGAACTATTGCCCGGAAATAAAGATGATAGATCTAGTGAGAGCAGACCCAGAAGTTAGACTGGATGGAAAACCTCAGGAGGTGTTTTTTTTTTTTTTAATATAATTGTGATCTCTTTTTTAGAACTAGCTAAAACAGCTCTGACTTCAGAAGGTTTTTGGGAGGAATGTGGAACAATTTTTTACTGATGCTTCTTGTTACATTATTTTCATTTTTTAATATAGCCCTTTCCCATCCTTTGCCCAGCAAGCCTTCCCTTGTAACAAATAATATAAAAGAAAAAAGAAAGAAGCAATTTAGTACTAACTAATTAACCATGCCTCAATCTTCCATCCAGAGTTCCTCACCTCTGCAGCGAAGGGAAGGAGGTACATCAGCTTAGCTCTTCCAGAACCAAGCTTGATCATTTCAATTACACAGCTTTGTTTTATAGGAACAAGTTTTAAAATGGATTTCAGCCATCTGGCTCTTCTGAAAAAAATTCTGATGTGTATCATAACTCTCCTAGGGGGTACGAAGGCCTTACAAACTGCATGATGACTTCTTTGCCAAAAAATGTTATACTGTTTAACAAACCAGTGAAGACCATTCTCTGGAATGGCTCCTTCAGAGATGAACATTCTCCAAAAGAGAGATTTCCAGTACAAGTGGAATGTGAAGATGGAGAGAAATTCCCAGCACATCATGTTATAGTCACTGTCCCTTTAGGTAAACATTTTTCTGTCTCTTTTCTCTTGCTACATTTTTAATACAAATTCATAAAATGGCTATACCTCTAGTGTCTAGCCTTATCTTTTTTTTTTTTAACCCTTACCTTCCATCTTAGAATCAATACCATCTTTTGATTTTAAGGCACTAGAGTGGTGAGGGCTAGGCAGTGAGTGTTAAGTGACTTGTCCAGGGTCACACAGCTAGGAAGTGTCTGGGGTCAAATTTGAACCCAGGACCTCCTATTTCTCAGTACATAGAGTCACCTAGCTACCCCCTGTGTAGCCCTAACTTAAAAATATAGCCATGTGTCTTATTTCATCTTTATGTTAATAAGATAATTTAAATTTTAAGTTATCATTCTCATTTGTATAACCTATTAAAGTTTGCAAAGTGTTTTTCTCCAAACAAAACTGTAAACTAGGTATTATTATGTCCAATTTACAAATGAGAAAAACTACTTGTACAGGATCACACAAATAACAAGTAATGGAACTGAGATTCAAATGAGAGACCCCTGACTTTGCACCTGCTACCTTTTAAAAAAAAATCTGTACCACTCTTCCTTCTTAGTTATTGCAGTCATTTCAGTTGCTTTGTGACTCTGTTTAGGGTTTTCTTGGCAGAGATACTGGAGTAGTTTGATATTTCCTTCCCCAGTTAATTTTACAGATGAGGAAACTGAGGCAGGGTTAAGTGACTTGTCCAGGGTCACATGGTTAGAAAGTGTCTCAGGCCATTTCAGATTTGAACTCATGGAAGATGAAGCCTTCCTGATCCACTGCTCCACTTAGTGGTCCTCCTTCTTAGTAAAGAGGGAGAGATTTAGTGGAGAGAGTGCTGAATTTGGAATCAAGAAGACCTATATTCAAGTTCTACCTCTAACAGAGGACTACTAGTTATGTGACCCTGGCCAAGTCACTGATCCTCTTTATGCTCCCTAAGATGTAGCTGTCATTTTTGAACCACTGATGGATTTGAGCCAGAGAATGACACAATGTAGTGGGGTAGATTGGGAAGGAGGGAACCACTCTCCCTCCATATGGGACGTGTGTGACAAATTCCCTCCTCTTGTGGGCCTCAGTGTTTTTTGCTATAAATCAAGGGATTCAACTAGATGAACTGTAAGATTCCTATGATCCACTGCATTATTGATAGGTTACAATCTATGTTGATGGAAGCTGTTCCCATAGCTGAGGAAATCATGTTCTTCCTTCAAAAGACAAAGGTTAAATCTCCTTGAGAAAAATGTGGTCTATAAGTAATTATTTAATTTGTTTGAAATAAGATGTTAATAAAGGTAAGATAACAGTACAGGAGGGTAGCTAAGTGGTACAGGGATAAAGTCAGGAAGACTCATCTTCAAAGTTCAAAGCTGACCTTAGATACTTATTAGCTGTGTGACCCTGAGCAAGTCAATTTGCCCCAATTTCCTCATCTGTAAAATGAGTTAAAGAAAGAAATGGTAAACCATTCCAGTGACTTTGCCAAGGGAATCCCAAATGAGGTCAAGAAGAGTTGGACATGGGGCAGATAGATAACTCGGTGGGTAGAAGGCTATGCCTGGAGATGGGAGGTCCTGGGTTCAAATCTGGCATCAAGACACTTCCTAGCTGCGTGACCCTGGGTGAGTCATTTAACTTCATTGGTCTCACCTTACTACTCTTCTGCCTTGGAACCAATGACTCAATAATAACAGTACTGTAGAAAGAGTACTCAACAAGTCACAAGACATGAGTTCAAATTCTGATTCTGCCACTCCCTACATATGGGACCTTGAGCAAATCACTTTCTCATCTGTAAAATAGAGGTTTGGATTCAATGGCCCCTGAGGTTCCTTTCAGATCTGATTTGTGACTTTTTCATTCCAGAAACAAGGTGTTAGCCCTAAGCTAGAAGAAATCAATGAGAAGTTAAAGATGTGGTTTTTATGATTATGTATTTCTTTTTTTTTTTTAAACCCTTACCTTCCGTCTTGGAGTCAGTACTGTGTGTTGGCTCCAAGGCAGAAGAGTGGTAAGGGCTAGGCAATGGGGGTCAAGTGACTTGCCCAAGGTCACACAGCTGGGAAGTGTCTGAGGCCAGATTTGAACCTAGGACCTCCCATCTCTAGGCCTGGCTCTCAATCCACTGAGCTACCCAGCTGCCCCCTGATTATGTATTTCTTAAGAAAATTCTTTCATTGGATACAGAGTAGTTTGAAAATTTGGTAAAATGTAGAATTGGCTGAATATGAGAGTAAAGTTCAGCTTGAGGACTGGGGCAAAAGCCAATAAGTCTGGGAAGTAAAGGAAGATTATTGCTGAATTATCAGACTGCATAGGAGTTCACATCACTAAGGCTGAGGTCACAGAAATAAATGGTAACTGCCAGGTTGTGAAGGATTCATAGAACTGTGCAGCCACAGCTTCCCCTAGAGAGGAGCTGACTTGGGCTGCAGCCTTGGAGGTCATTCTAGAATGGCAGGGGTTGGAGGGATCTCAGCTGGAGTTCTGGCCCTGCACATATCCATGCAGAGGTCATCTCGTCAAAGGGAACAGCCTTTCCTTCAAGGCACAACCCCTTCAGCTATTTGAAGCCCAGTCACATGCCTTCTAAGTTTTCTCTTCCTCCCAGGGCTCTGGTGGGGATTATATGAGATATTTCACATAGAAGGCACTTAATAAGTGCTTCTTTTCTTCCTTCAGTTGTTTTGAGGGAGAACATAGAAATATCAGTGTCATTACTAAGAGCACTTTGAGGTTTACAAAGTGCTTTGCTCAATTAACTCATTTGAGCCTTACAACAACTGTGTAAGACAAGGATTCCAGGCATCATTATTGCCATATTACAGTTGAGGAATCTGAGACTCAAATAAATTAACCTGTCTCTGGACATACAGCTAATAGGCACAAGAATCTGGGTCTCTGGATCCTGAGCCCAGCATTTTCCTTTCTTTGTTGCAGCTTCTAGGCCCTACGTGTCCTCGTCCTTTGTGCTTTGTTGAGTTTGTTAATGTTCTTCTAAGATGAGATATCCAGAACTAGACACGATAGTGAAGATCCTTGAAGGGACACAGTAGAACTCTCATCTGCCTCCATCTGGAGAACGTGGTCTGAGATTCCCCTAACTCTTGTAGCTGGCACTTCCCATGAGATTTGCAATCCTATCAAGTCCTTGTGTAAATTGGAGTGAGATTGTCTAGCTCAGTGCTCCTCAATGCTGCATTTGTGCGTTAGATATTTGAGAGTTGAGTATAGGACATTAAGAGAGATGAATGTCATCCTGACAGTGCCTCCCCACCATTCAAGCCTGCCAGGTTTCTCTTCTAGTGTATTAGTAGAGAGCTGTTACTTTACCTTTCTGCCTGTTAGCTTCCTCACCTGTAAATGGAGATCATGATCCTTAAGTAAGGATTGCAAGGAGGCTCCCATGAGAGAATGTTTTACAAGCCTTAAAACTATATAGGGGGACGCTGGGTAGCTCAGTGGATTGAGAGCCAAGCCTAGAGACAGGAGGTCCTGGGTTCAAATCTGGATTAATCTCCATTGCCTAGCCCTTACCCCTCTTCTGTCTTAGAACCAATACACAGTATTGATTCGAAGGCAGAAGGTAAGTATTTTAAAAAAAAACAACTATATAGGAGGCAGCTATGTGGCTCAGTGGATTGACAGCTAGGACTGGAGGTGAGAAATCCTGAGTTCAATATGGCCTTAGACACTTCCTAGCTAGACAAGTCATTTAAACCTTATTGCTTAGCCCTTATTGCTCTTTTGCCTTGGAACCAATACTTAGTATTGATTCTAAGACAGAAGGTATGAGTTTAACAAAAAAAGGAAGGAGTTTTATTCCAGAAGGTGCTAGTGTAGTGGGACAGAGTATTTCTTGCTCTTGGATATCTGATCTCCTGAGAAGATTCCTAGTCATTTTAATTTTCTCTTTACCTTTGTTCCCCAGGTCAGCATCTTCAAAAGCTCCTTCTCTTTCATGCTAGGCTATTCACTATATTGGAACTAACCTAACCATTGGGATTTGAAGCTGTGACATTTTTGTGCTCCTTCCTAGTCATTAATTCATCTTATCTACTTTCATCCTAACCTTGAATACAGGTTTTGATCAGTTCACTCTCATTTGATTTATTTCAGGTTTTCTCAAAGAGAAAATGACTACCTTATTCAGTCCACAACTTCCCCATAGGAAAGCAGATGTGATCAGGAAAATGGGCTTCGGAACCAATAATAAAATATTCCTGGAGTTTGAAGCACCTTTCTGGGAACCGGACTGCCAGCAAATCCAGGTGGTGTGGGAGGACACATCGCCCCTCATTGATGTCAGGGCTGAGCTACAGGACATATGGTTCCAAAAGCTTGTTGGCTTTATAGTCCTGCCCCCCATGGAGTATGTATTATTATTGTTTTTTGAGACATTCCTCAATACTGAATCATGAGTGGGTGATGATGTAGAAAGTGCCAACTGTGTTCCTGACAATTCAGGGAGTTTGCATCCAAGGGAAGCTCAAGTTGCTAGAGTGACATAAGGAATTGAATCCTCATGCCCAACTGCTAGACTGGTTCAGCGCCCATCAAGAAGGGAAATAAGTCTTCGTGTAAGTCTACATGTTTTTGATCAGATCCGTGGTGGATGGCTACATTCAAGGCCAGGCAGTTTGGAGTACTGGGGAGGGTAGGTAATGGCACCTATAATAATTCACTGGCGCTGAGGGTTCCAGAGGAAGTCAGACACAGGGATGGTAGCCAGGAGGAGTTAAATCTGGTCCTGAGGCAAGATTGGAGCAAGGTGTAGTGAAGAGTATGACATTTGAAGTTCAAAACCAGCCTCTACTGCTTTCTACTTTGGCTAGTCACAACCTCTGGGTCTCAAGTTCCTGATCTATAAAATGAGGGCATTGACTTAGATGATCTGGGATGTCCCTCCCAGCTCCTGATTTATGAGCACAGACAATGCAGAGGATGAAAACACAGTATTCACTGGAATGACATCAGAGAATAAAGAGCAATGCTCAATTACCTAAAACAGTTTGACCTAAGCAGCATTATATGGTAACGGTAAGGGGATGGAGTGCTGGAAGGCATGGGTTGGAATCCTGCTTCTTCACACTCGTTTTGTGAACCCAGGAAAACCCTTCTCTGTGCTTTAGGCAGCATCTGAGGACTCATCTGCCAAGTCACAGTTGGGTTGTGATGACCTGTGCTTGGGAGCTGGGGAAGTCAAGGCACACACAGACACTCATTTTAGCCTATGTGTATATATGTATAGAAACATCTGTGATTGCATTGGCATGGGGAAACTCATGGGCTGGAGACTCCTCCAGCTCTCCAGAGCAATAGATCACAACCCATCCAGGAGTAAGTACATTAGTTCTTGAGAGTTGCCTAAAGGGCTTTTTTGGGTTCACATAGCTAGTAAGTGTCAAGAAGGAAGATTTGAACCCTTGTCTTCCAGACTGTAACCAGTAGCTCCATCACACTGCCTTTACCCTATATAATATTGGCAATGTAAAACTATCTGTATATATGTGCATGCACATATATGCACATATAATATACATATACTTGTGTGGTGATGATAATTCAGATTATTATGAGTAATTTAGAGACTGAATGAACTGATTTGTGGGGAAGATTAAAGATTAAAAAAAGATGTATAGGATAGGATCTAAGTTGGTATAGTATAGTCAAGAGAAAAAATGTTAAAAGAGGTAAAAAGCAAAGAGACTTCAGAACAGCGGGACAGAATGAGGAAACGTGGGACAAACATGGCACTTTAGTTGTTAAAGTACTAGGTCAGTAGGGAAAAGGGCTACATGCTTGGGACCGTGTAGAGGAGCTGGTACCAAGCCAGCCTGCCCATCACGCAACATTCCTGTCTCCAGTCCCTCCTCGAGTGGTTGCCAGCCTACTTTGTGATCCAGCTCAGAAGAGGCCAGGAAGGGATGATCTTTTGTTTGCTTGTCTGTTCTGTACCCAAACTACTTCCCTTGACGGTTTCTTTCTGGACAGGTCTGCATATGTTCTCTGTGGATTCATTGCTGGACATGAATCAGAATTTATGGAAACTCTTTCTGATGAGGAAGTGCGTTCTTCTTTAACCCAAGTCTTAAGGAGAATAACAGGTACTCGTCCCTTATGTGCCAACAAAAGACCTAGATTGTATTTGCTTCGAATTGACCACCGACTCTTAAGTGCAGTGTTTCAGGATATCCCAGGGATAGATTTGGTCTGTGTATTACCAAGGGTAGAAAAACACAGATGGATGAAAAGTGCTTGGCTGTGAGGTTTCTAGGTTGAGCCTTACCTGACTCTTTCAGTGACACAGAGTTAGTTAAAGCAAAGGCACTTGACACCAGATTTTACAGATGAACTCCAAAAGAGAAAATGTCATTGTCAAGGTCACACAGAATTGCTGGGTCAGATCCCACTTTCACCCCCTTTTAATCCCTTACTGACTGGTAAGCATCTGCTTTGTCCACTAGATCGCATTGCTCTCCTGTTTGTTTAGAATTTAGCAAAGCTGACACAGCAGAAGGAGCCTTTTGCTAATTATACTGTATGACTTGGTTTTCTTCCCTGGTAGTGTCTTTCATTTTGGAAAATGCCCAGTCTTTAAAATGAAAAGCAAATTGCAAACATACGGGAGGGAGTGCTGTGTTAACCTGCTGCATCTCTGGGGTTCAGGAAATCCACAGCTCTCCGGGCCTAGGAGTATCCTCCGGTCCAAGTGGCACAGTGCCCCCTACACCAGAGGATCTTACAGCTACGTCGCAGTTGGCAGCTCTGGAGATGACATTGATATACTTGCCCAGCCTCTTCCTACAGACTCCTTAAGCTCCCAGGTAAATCTTTTCCCTTCTTGGGTGGTGAATGCTAATGCCTTTCTTGACATGTGGTCAGTCTCTCTTTTAAACCCTTAACTTTTTGTCTCAGATTTGGTACTAGGTGAAGGAGGTTCCAAGTTAGAAGAGCAGTAAAGGCTAGGCAATGGGGGTTGAGTGACTTGTGCAGGGTCACACAGCTAGGAAGTGTCTGAGGCCAGATCTGAACCCAGGAACTCCCATCTCCAGGCCTTGCTCTATCCATTGAGGACATCTTATTAGTTACAGTGCCTGAGGTCAGATTTGAACCCAGGTCCTCCTGTCTTTAGGCCTAGCTCTTAATCCACTGAGCCACCTAGTTGCCTTCTTTGTATCCTTTTCTTGCTGCCTTAAGAATGTATGCAAAACACCCAGGTCCTAATGGAGAGAACAGAAGCACTATTTGAAGATATTTCTCTTTCTTCCAGACATCATCTTCTTTTTTTAAATAGGTCTCTTGCCAGTATTTAAGTGGAAAACAAAACAAAAAATAGCCACTTCCCCCAAACCTTTCTTTTCCAAGCTATGATCTCTATGACAACAGTGTTAGAAAAAAATCCTTAAGGAAGAAAACCATGTCTTTTCTGTGCTCCCCCCTCCCTTTATGGCCTTGTCTAAGCCTTTCATTTGACTTGCAGTTTCAGATACTTTTCGCTGGGGAAGCCACCCATCGGACATTCTACTCTACCACCCATGGTGCTCTGCTGTCCGGGTGGAGGGAAGCAGATCGCCTCATCAGCCTGTACGACTCAGAGACCCAGCAGCAGAAATTCAAGCTCTGAGTCCTTCCTCCTCGCTGCAGCTTTGCTTTTCACACGCTGTTCCTCTTCGATGGCTTAATGATTGTTTAGTTATTAGCCACTGTTTCCTCCAGCAAATAATTTTCAGTCCAGCTCAGGCTGTCTTTGGGAAGGTTGAGAGTAATTTTTCAATTCTTTTTAAGCCGTTCATTGGTAACTTTTATTTCCTGAAGCCATTGCTATGCTATGCTTAGACTCCCTGAAAAATCACCAGCAGCGCCCTGCCTGAATAGCAAGAATAAGTGTTCCTGGTGATTCCGAATACAGTGTATGATGACTAGTATTGCACCAAAATAAAGTATTTTAAAAACACATTTTCTGTTGATCGTTTTACCTGTAATACCTTAGAAGTGACCCGGGCCTTTACGAGCATCACCCGGTGCCAGACTAGCAAAGTTTCAAATGGCTCAAGGAAGGAAGGGTTATCTATGTCAGAAGATTAGCCTAGGTAAAATGTAATTGTGTAGGTATAACTACATATATGTACATACACACATGCCTTTTAAAGACTAGGTATTCCCATCTTGCCTAGGTTGGAAGTTCTCTCCCACTCTGATCTACTAGAGAACTTAGATCCACTCAGTTTCCAACCTGGGCCAACTTGCACCTCATTAAAGCATAGATAAAAACAATTATTTTCATAGTACATAAATGTGATTTTTTGAACACTTTAAGGCTTATAAAGCTCTTTTCTAAAAACAATTCTTCCAGTTTTATATAACTATAACAATAATAAAAATAGCTAAATTCATATAGTAATTTACTCTGTGCCAAGCATTGTGCAAACTACTTATTATTCTTATTTGATCCTTACAACAACTCCGTGAGGTCTGTGCTATGATTTTTTTGATTTTACAGATGAGAACATGAGGTAAATAGAAATGACTTGCCCAGGGTCACACAGTCACTCCATATGCTTGTTTCTAGATTTGAACTTGGGTCTTCTAGCATTCTATCCCCTGTACCACTTGGATGCTTCAGTTTGTGGATCTAATTATTCCTAATTGATGAAGAAGGAAACCAAGGCTAGAAAATCTAATTGGTTTGTTTAGTTAGTTACTGCTTTAAGGTCACAAAGTGTTGTCTTGGGATCAGGATTTGAACTAAGGTCCTGTGGCTCTGAGGCCTTTCCCTCTTGCACAGAATGATAATATTGCCACATACCATTTCCTTGCACAATGAAATGCTCTTGAGGCTGAGCACAGTCAGGTTCGTCCCCAGTATGTTAACGGTGGTGAGCCATGACACAGGCACAAATGAAAAAGCCCCCCATCCCCTTCTGCTTCCTCTTTAATTCTGCACTGATGGGGGTAAATACATAGCTATCGTTATTAAAAGCAGAAGTGCTTTGGACAAATGACAAGTAAAAACAGCTCCTGGAGGAACTGAACCATGTGCAAAATGAACAGATGGATGGCCAGAGCGTTTTACTCCATCCACGTCATATGAAAAAACCCAGGGGAAGGCTTTGAACATGTATAGACCTGGTGTAGAAGATTTATGGACCCAAGCAGGAACTGTTCCAGATAGGAATGTCTGGTCAGGCCTTGGGTGACCTGCACTAATGAGCGCTTTCTGCTTCCATGGATCAGATCCATCCCAATATAGCTCCATTATTGATCATCTCTGTAGCATGTTACCCCATATAGATTATATATATCATTTCTCTAGTTTCCTCTTCATCTGGATTAGCCATTCTTCCTAATATTCCCAAGCAAAGAAGCTCAAAACTATCCTTATTCAAAAAAATGGGATTGAATTTCAGAGAGATGACTTAGTTGCCCATGATCATGCCACCAAGCAACGGCATTAAAACATAACCACAGGGTCCAACATAGCCAATCCAGGAGCAGCTTTCCATAGTATGAATTCTATGTCATGGGAACTGGCAGAAAGGATACTGAGGACAAAAATAATAACTAATAATAGCTGACATGAATGCTGTCTTTAAGGTCAGCAAGGTGATTCGTGTACATTATTTTATTTGATTTTTTTTAAAATTCTTATCTTCTGTCTTGGAATCCATACTATATATTGGTTCTGAGGCAAAAGAGTAATAAGGGCTAGGCAATGGGGGCATTAAGTGGCTGGCCCAGGGTCACACAGCTGGGAAGTGTCTGAAGCCACATTAAAACCTAGAAAGTCCTCTAAATCTACTGAGCCACTGTGACAAGGAAATTACTTTTAAAAGACTGATATATATTAATTTAAGGTCGCCAAGGAATTCAGCTATGTAATTCCTTAATGAAAACTCAAGTCAGCCGTCAACCTTTTATGGAGTTTTAATTACAAACAGGAGGAAGAAAGGAATTAGAGAGAGAGAGAGAGAGAGAGAGAGAGAGAGAGAGAGAGAGAGAGAGAGTAAGGGGAGAGAAGGGAATAGGGCTTAAATACCTCTTCTGTTTAGGCTGGGCCAAAAGGCCCAAGCCCTTAGATAGCTGGGGCAAAGAAAAGAGATCAGTCCCTATTACTCACGTGACCAAAATGGAGAAACAGTTTCAGAGGCCCCCACCTTCAGCTTCCTTCAGAGCAAGCTTCTCAGAGCACACTCCAACCACCCAGACAAACTCCTCAACCACCACCCTGAGTCTTCAGACCCCTCTCTCTTTAAGGAAACCATCCAAGTTCCCTCCTCTCAGTTCTCACATCTACCAATCACTGTCCATCAATTTCCCTGTGCCAATGGAGGCTCTAGCTTAACCCAGGACCGCCCAGAGGTCTCTGGCTTTGCACATGTCTGTTGAAGGTCATATTTTCAAATAATTAAATCTTTGATCCTTTGCTACAGCCCTTTCTAAATCCTGTTAACCTGAGTAGGGTAGAGATTGGAATAATTAAATTTTGATCTAGGCTGCAGGCCTTACTCAATCCTGTTAGGACTGAATAGGGTGGAGATTGATTCCAAGTATCTCCATTGTATCAATTCTAAAATCAATCATGACTCAAAGAAATTCCTGTTCTATGCTTAAGCATAGGTCAAAGTCCTTTCCATTGTTCAGCAAAAGGTTTCTGTCCTAAAGTAATCTTAAGAAGGGAGGAGAAGGAACCTCCCATGCCAATGGGGTTCACATTCCAATAGTCAAGACCCACTATCAATAGGAAATTTTTCAAGTATGAAATTTCCCAATGGTGAAATTTCCAACATTTATAAGTCTAAGAAATTTTGAGGTTTACACCACCCAGGTGCCCCCTCCTTTGATCTTCTTAAGAACATTCTCTTTCCCCTAGTTCCAAGATGTTTTGCTCTTGACATTTTACTGGAGTCAGCTCACTTTATCTGACCTGAATCCAACAGTTTAATTTTTGTTTTTCTATTTATAAGTAGGTAAAGATTCAGGAATTTGCCAGAGATGAATATATGGGAAAGCATTATTTGTCTGACCTAATAATCAGATGGATCAGCTGGATAATGCAAAGGATAGAGTGCTAGGCTAGGAGTCAGTGGCATGGGCATTATACCCCAGAAACTCAGGCAAACTATTATCAGGGCAATTCCTTTGTTCCCTTATGCCTCCTAGATTCCCAACCCAAAACATCTGACCTTGAGGATTACCCTCCTTTGGATTTGAGATGGACAAAGAGACACACCTCATCCATCTGTCCTCCAAATCATAAGGTCCACCCCACCCCCATGCCTTCAGGCAAAGCTCCTCCTCCAGAATCTCTTCCTCACTGTTGTAAAGAGTATAAAATCCCCAGAATTGATGTGTGTATGTGAGAGACAGCTTTTCCAACCACACTGTTCTACCTAGGAGGCAGGCTTCCACCTATTCAGCCCTCCTGGCCAGATTCAACATTACCTTCCAAATTAATAAATTTCTCTTTTTATTTTTGAGCTAAGTTTAGGAGTCTTGCATTCTTGCAAAAGGTATACTTCCCAAACCCCAGGGGTTCATCTTTGTACTCCACAACATCAGGAAGACCTGAGTTTAAAATCCAACCCCAGACACTTTGCCTCATCTCTAAAATAAGCTGGAAAATGAAATGGCAAACTACTCCAGTATCTCTGCCAAGAAAACTCCAAATGGATTGGATGTGACCATCAGATCCTTCTGTTATTGATTAAACAAACACACACACACACATTAGAGAGAGAAAGAGAGAGAGAGAGAGAGAGAGAGAGAGAGAGAGAGAGAGAGAGAGAGAGAGAGAGAAAGGAGGGAAGGGAAGAGAGATAGAAAGACAGGGAGATAGAGAAAGAGAGTGAGAGAGAGAGAGGAGGGAGGGGGAGGGAGGGAGGGAGAGAGAGTGAACTTTAGATTACTCTACCCTACTTAGTCTAACAAAAACAGGTATGTCTACACCCATACTTAAGGATTAAGTATTTAGGAGGATGGCCTATGACAGATATGTGCTAGCAAATGACAAATCAGAAACAACTGATAGACCCCTGGGCTGTCCTAAGTCAAGCTTAAGCTACCATTGGTACATGTGAGATGCAGGAAAGTGATGTAAAAACCATCTATATATTTCGTGTCACTTCCTCTCTCCAGCCTCTTTGGGTGGCAGAGAGGTCTCTGGCTAGCAGCATGCTGAGCACTTCGGCATTTTGGCCTGGTGGCAGCTATTGTCCATTTTGGTGGTGAGTTTTCCTTGATACTATACTGGGAGAAGCTGAGTAGCTTAGTTCAGGTGAGGTATCTTAGCTGAGCTCTCTTGGAGTTTAGACTGATTCTTTTCTCCTTTACCTTCCAAAACACTATCCTCTTAGGAAGCCTCTAATCTTCTGAAGAGACCTTTTTGTTGGAGGACTTTGAACTCCCCCTGGCACAGGCCAGGCAGGAGAAATCCTATACCCTTTCCCTCTCTCTTCTCCTTAATTTCTTCCCCCTATATTAATTAAACCACCATAAATTTCTAAACTGACTTGAGTATTTTATTTGGGATATTCCTTGGTGACCGAATTAATTTAGTTTAGGCCACAACCCTAAAATTATCCTTATGAGAGAGAGAAAGAGAGAGAGAGAGAGAGAGAGAGAGAGAGAGAGAGAGAGAGAGAGAGAGAGAGAGAGAGAGAGACTACCTCCTGAAATAAAGCTACCCACAAATACAAAGATGTTTATCTGAAGTTTAAAAGATCATTTGTGTTGTATTTTTATGTGGAAGAAAAAAATGTCTAATTCCTAAGTGCAAACACTATGCTAGTCTAATTGGACCCACAAGGCCTGGCTGAAGCACATCAGATCTCTAACAATAATAACGCAATAATGGGACCATTTCTTCAATACGACAAACTAATCAATATTTATGTGCCAGGTAATATAACTTGAAGCCATCCATCAACTTCACAAAAGTTCCTAGTGGGTAAAACACTCAGAAAGGGTAACCAGGAACTGAGAGAAAAATGGGTAACGGGTGAAAGTCTAAGAGAAGGATAGCATAAGGCAACAAGAAAGACACAAAGATCAACATGAAGTAGTCAGACAGTGAGTTAGCTCTGGTGGTGAGTAGCTTCTCTGGTTAAGAGCTCTGCTTGGAAGAGCTAGCTCTTAGTCAACATAGTGGTGTTTTTATTGGGGTAACAACAGTCTAGAAGGGAGAATGACAATTAGACAAGTGGTCTGATACATTAACATTAGGAGGTAATGTCACAAGATACAAACTGCTAGATCCCAAGACAATAGGATCAGGAGTTCATATGGCCTAAGGCATCTAAGCTTGATTGACACATGTGTTAATTGACTGTTATAGGCAAAACAGAAAGACAGAGATAACTTGCCAGAGTGTAGACTCAGGGAAGGGCTAGGAATTTGACAAGGTTACAGTTCAACTTAACTCAAGGTTACAGAAACCAATCATTAGAAATAATGAGTCAGCTTTTTGAGCACCCCTAAAATATTACCAAGATTAGTATAGGCCTGAACTCCTACAGAACTCCCCCCACCCCTCCAAAAAGTCAGTCCCTGCCCTCAATTAGTTTATATTCTATTAGTATCTGTCCACATGGAATCTAGAAGCCCCCAAACTTGTAGCCTAGAAAGAATCAATGAACCCCAGTTTACTTAGCTTAAATGTGAAAGCCTCAGGTTTGACCTTGTCCCAGGAGAGCTCCTCCCTGAGGGAAAGTCCAACTTTAATGGTCTCAGACTAACAATAGACTTTAAGGTAGTTTATATATATACATATAAGGTAGTGGGAATAGCTAATCCTATCAAATGTTAAATCCCACTCTTCTGTCCCACTGGTTTCTCCCCTTAGGCCAAAGTCCTTTACTGTCCCTTTCATCCTGTAAGAGTTAAAATTTGGGGGAACCTGAGGCAGGTAGAAATTAGTTTCTCTCTGCAAGAAGTATTATATTTTTAGAGGTTTATTTAAGATAAGGAATTTAAGAATATACAAGTAAGATTAAAGAGTGATTTTTCTGACTGTTTAATAGTTCTGTGTTTTTTCAAAGTCAACATATCTAAAATGTAGAGTTTTTGAAAAATAGTATTGTTGCCCCCTGCTGAAAGCTAAATACCTTTGCAATGGCCATCTATGGATCTGAGAAACCAAATAAACGGATCACTCAGGAAATTCCCTCCCTGGTGTGCTTCAGGAAGGAGAGAAGGCAGGAAGCCCAAGAAATCCATTAGACATGCAATAGGAGCAATACCCCACAGAACAGGAAGACATCCAGAACTTAAGTTCTTCAACTTCTATGAGAAGCTCTTTCACAAAGTTTCACAACATTTTAAATCTTAAATGGTGGCATTTCAGTTCATGAAGAAACTTTCTCTATTTTAACTTAAAGCAGTTACCCAGACTTTCAATTGAACATTCAGGCTCCCACATTCCAGCTCAGCTTCCCATTCAAAGCTCTCAGCCAACCTTTCACGCCTCTGAACTACTATCCTGGCCCTCACCTCTAGCATAGACCCTGCTGCACTCCTTTCCACGAGCACCAACACACACCCCCCAAAATCTAGCCAAGCTCCGAGCTCCTAGTCAGGTTGAATTAGACTCCATTTTGTCCAGCTTACCTTGGGGTCAGATTCTGCTACCGCCTGCCATCTTATCTAAACTTTTGGCTGCATCAAACCCCAACTTAGAAAACATATAACTTGTGGCCAAATCATGAAGTGGTTCCTCCAGTTGCCGGCTGCCCCCACCTCCTCCTGGGGCCACAGACATGCTGTTCCTATTCCAGCAGCCACCTGGTAGGCTCTGGATTCTGAGGCTCTCTGTGCAATCCACAGACCACCCCTTAATGCAAGAGTGGCATGAATTTTAGAAATTCTAGCAACCAGGAATGTATATACCCCTACTTAAGGATTAAGTGTTGAGGAGGATAGCCTATGACAGACATGTGCTAGCAAGTGACAAATAAGAAACAACTGTCAGACCCCCTGGGCTGTCCTAAATCAAGCATAAGCTACCATTGGTACATGTGAGATGCAGGAAATGATGTAAAGAACTGTCTATATATTTCGTATCACTTCCTCTCTCCAGGCTCTCTCTCAGGAGACATTGGGCTCTTTCAGTGTTGGGAGCTCGTGGTGGTGTTCTTAGCATGCTTGGTGAGTGGTTTAGGCTGTTCCTTTCATTTGCCTCCTAAAGTGCTATCCTCCTAGTAGGCCCTTCATCTCAGAGGAGACCTCATGGCTGGAAGCCGAGCTAGATTGAGAAGGCCCCTTGGCCTAGGCCTCTGAACTCCTACCTGGCTTGCCAGAGCAGTCCAATTCCCATTTCTCTCTCTCATCTTCTTAATTTCTTCCTAGTATTTGTAATTAAACCACCATAAAAATCCCAAACTGACTTGAGTATTTTATTGTGATTGAATTTTAATCCCTGGCGCCCTAAATATATGATATATTTAGTCAACAACCCTAATTTTACCCTTAACAGTCAGTCACTCCCAAATACCCGAGACTGAGTCCTTTTTCCACTTACCTGGTCCCTCTGCTAAAGGGACTCCTGACTCAACCCCAAATGGGCTGTGTGGGTACCTCACGTCTTGGGGTCCTCATGAGCAGGGTGGCTCAGGTGACTGGATTTCAGAATCTCGCTGGGGAACCTCTGATTATTGACTGGGAAAAAACACAGAACTATTAAATAGTCAGGAAAATCACTCTTTAATCAAGAAAAAGGCCTTCAGGGCTGAGTTAGGCCTCTACACAGAGCTGTGTGTCCAAGGATTGAACTCTGTATTCTCTGGTCCCTGACCCCTGGGAAAGCCAATCAAACTAGATTGGACAATTCCAAGGAGCCATCAAAGTGGGCAAGCTTAAATACCTTTCTAGGGGAATCTGGGGACCAAGGATGAGAGGGATAGTAGATTGACTTTACAATGGTAACCAAGGAAAATGAGGCATCCCAGACAGGAATAACAGTGAGGGGCTGATGCTTTACAATGGACACAAAAGGGCTAAAGACCCAGCCAAGGGCTGGGCCACCTCAGTAAAGGACTTTGGCATAAAGGGAGAAACCAATGGGACAAAAAGTGGGATTTAACATTTAATGGGATTAGCTATTCCCACCTAAATTACCTTAAAGTCTATTGTTTTAGTCTGAGTCTAGTGAAGTTGGACTTTCCTTCAGGGAGGAGCAATCCTTAGAGAAGGTCAGACCAGAGGCTTTCACATTTAAGCTAAGTAAACTGGGGTTCATTAAATCTTTTTAGGCTACAAGTTTGGGGGCTTTTAGATTCCAGGTTGTGGACAATCCCCATTATCTTCTCCATTGCCCCAGCAACAGAGAACCTGGCCAGCTTTCTAATCAGTCAGCTCCTAATAGCCTCATAGCACAGAAGAGGTGGTATTTCGCAATATCTGCTTTTCTAGCTCAAATCTAATATTTGCCAATTCATCCCTTATGAATTTTCCTGTTCAGAGCTGACAGACACGTGACCCATAGAGAAAGGGGCTTCTGGACTGATTCCAGGGCTGAGAGCTATGCCTGCCATGGTGATAATCAGAGGGCAGTCAGTGTGGTATAGGGCTGAATATAGTCTAATAATCGATAATCGATACATCGATCTTTATTGCCTCCTATGTGCGGAAGCTATACCAAGCCCTGGAGTTATAAAAAGAGGCAAAAGACAGTCCCTGTGTTCAAAGAGCTGACAGTTTAACTGGGGGACAACATGCAAACAAGTATGTGCAAAGTAAGCTATGTCCGGAGATAAATAGGAAACAAGAGAGGGAAGGTTTGTTCCTACAGCTAGAAGTAATAACAAGAAAAGCCAGCATTCATACAGCTCTTTAAGGGTCACAAAGCGCTTTACAAATATTTAATTTGTTCCTCACAACCCCAGGAGGTAGGTACTATTATTACCTCCATGTTACGGACAAGGAAAGTGAGGCAGAGATTAAGTGATTGGCCTAGGATCAGTACAGCTAGGCAGTGTCTCTGATGAACTTGAACTTAGGCCTGTAAAATAAAGGGAATACAGCCCTCAGATTCTACCTCTAAAGCAGGAAGCAAGCGTGGGGTAGGGAAGAGGCACTACAGTGAAAATAGCCCCGGAAAGGGAAGGGAGGAGAAATTGATGGAATCCGACGTGGACCAGGTCAAGCGTAGCCCCGCCTTTCCTTCAACATAGTCTTCTGCGTTTGCGTAGGCCAGCCTGGTCCCGTGGAGCGCGGAATGCGGAACGCGGAACGCAAGGGCCCGGGGTGCGCTGCGTACCCGAGGACAACTGCGCGCTGCACAATAACGGAAGTGCACCAGCCGGCACCGGGACTGGCCCAGGGCATTCCGGCATGAGGATTCCCGCCGGCGTTCTCTGGAGCGCGGCTGGGGCTGCCTGGCGGAACGGCTTCTCCTTTGCAGGCCAGGATGTAGCGCGCTGGTTCCCAGGACACATGGCCAAAGGTGAGAGCTGGGAGCCGCCGCCTTGGCCTCTGATCCCTGCGGAGGAGCTACCTGCACCGTCTGGGCATGCGCGGAATTCCGCCCCCCCCTCTCCCGTGTGTTCATTACTCCCCCCTTCGCCCCTTATTAAGTGCTTACTGTGTACTCAAGATTCGACTAGGACGTGGAGCACAGTGACCAACAACATAGCTACTACTGCCCTCCCCCCCGCCCCCCCAGTTCCAGTTCTCGTACGTGATTGTTGCCTGGTTCTCCCCTTTCCAGGCTGACCGCTCCCAGAGGGCAGGGGCGGACTTAGCCCTGACACAGGCCCTCGCCTGCCACCAGGACTTCAGAAAGGCCAACTGTTGGCCTGGTTAGCGGGCAGCCAGTTAATGCTTGTTGACTTATGCTGCTGGATAAAATCCCTCCCTCAGGGCAGTGGATAAGAGTGTTGTGTTTAGGGACCATGGGACTTGGTGGGGACAGCTAGGTGGCTCAGTGGATTTAGTCAGGTCTAGAGACCGGAAGTCCTGGGTTCAAATTTGACCTCAGACATTTCCTACCTGTGTGATCCTGGGCAAGTCACTTAACCCTCATTGCTCAGTCCTGACCTTCTGCCTTAGAACAAATAAAACTCGGGTCAGATCCTGCCTCTTCCACCCGCTGTCTTTTTGATTTAGGACAAATCACTTAACCACTCTAGGCTCAGGTTTGAGACCTTCAAAATAAAGGGATTGTTGGGTGACTTTTAAGGTCCATTCTAGCCTACTCCAGGATGCTTGCCTACTATTGCCTGGAAATGAGCTTTCCCCTTTTAAATACCTCCAAAAACTTTGGACCTCTCCTTTGCTTCGATCACTTTGAATTCAGCAGACATTTGTGAAGTGACAGATGATGATCTGAGAAGACATTTACACAAATAACTGATAAAGGGAGGATGACAAAGGAAAATTGAAAATTTTTCTGAAAAATTTGGGGAAGGAGAGATTGCCTTCTATCATGAGTGGCCTGGGAAGGCTTCATGAAAGGCTTTAAGCTCTTTGAGGGCAAGAACTATCCTATTTTACCTTTGTCAAATATTACCTTCATTCTCCCAGTCAAGCACAATATTATTCTCTTGCATCCACATAATAGTCTTAGTGAATATTTGTTAAATTGAATTACATACTTTTTGAGACTGGTGTAAGGAAAGTGTCATATAAATTTTAGTTATGCTTCAAGCATGCCTCTTTTAAAGTTTAGGATTTTTTCTAATTAAAATTATTTTATTACCTTTTCATTGGGAATTGGAGAGGGGGAAAAAAAACCCCTTGTAACAAATATACACAGTCAAAGGAAATTTTCTTATTGGCCATGTTAAAAAAAAAATTATCTACTCCTTGTGTCCATCACTTCTTTTTTTATGTCAAGCATGACCTCTTAGTGATATTCAGAGGGAATCACTGGAAACAACATGTGAGTTTCAGCCTCTGTAAGAAGAGCTTGTGATAATAATTTTGTATTTTAAAAAATGAGGGTGACATATTGAAAGATTTATTGAGAGCTCCTTACTTCCAGGCTGGTTCTTTTAACATTGCCCCTGAGCTTCCAATGAATTTAAAGATTTTTATTTCTTTATTTCTTGGTTGCATTAATATTCCTAAGTATCTTCCTTGCTTCCTCACTAGAGAAGGCATCATTTGACAAAAAAAAAATATATATATATAAATATAAAAAACCTATATCTTCTTTCTGTCGTTCTTTTTTTGGAGGTGGACATACATAAGTCATACCTCAAACAGTATTTCTGTTTCTATATATAATGTTCTCTTAGTTCTGCTCATTTTACATTTCATAATTTCATAAAGGTATTTCCAGGTTGTTTTTTTTAAACTAACCTGCTTATCATTTTTTATGGCACCACAGTATTTCATCACAATATGATACAACTTGTTTAGCCATTCCTCAATTGATGGGCATTCCCTTGATTTCTAGTTCTTTGGCAACACAAAGAGAGCTACTGTAAATATTTTAGGACATACAGGTTCTTTCCTTTTTCCCTGGTCTCCAGTGAATTCTTAATAGCTCAAACTGTTGGATTCATTGAATCTTTTAATGATTTTAGAGGCATTCTGGTACAGCCTCCAAAATGAAGCTTGAATGCTTCTATTTAGGCACCCAATTATTTTTCTAGCCATTTTTCCTGATTATGTGGTCCTTTCTTAAAGACTTCTAGTGATAAATAATTCATTACTTATTTATTCAAATATCATGCAATAACAATTTTTCATTGTGTTTTCTGAAATTATAAAATCCAAATTGTCTCCCCCCCATCATGGTAAGTAATTTGATCTAGATTATGTATGTATCACTATGCAAAACATGTTTCCATATTGGTCATGTTGTAAGAGAATACTCTCATAAAACCAAAATCCCAAAATAAAAAACCCAAATAAACTAAAGTAAAAAAACCATGTGCTTTTATCTGCATTCTGACTCCAATAGTTCTTTCTCTGGAGGTGGATAGCATTCTTTGGCATAAGTCCCTCAGAATTGTCTTGGATCATTGTATTGCCGGGGTTAGCTGAGTCAATCACAGTTGATCATTCCACAATATTATTGTTACTATGTACAATATTCTCCCAATTTTGCTTATTTTACTCTGTATCAGTTCACGTGGCTCTTTCTAGCTCTTTCCAAATCATCCTTCTTTATATACTGGTAGTATTCCCTTGCCATCATTTACCACAATTTGTTCAGCCATTCTCCAATTTATGGACATCCTCTCAATTTCCAGTTCTTTGCCCCTGTACAAAGAGCTGCTTTAAATATTTTTGTACAAGTAGGTCCTGGTCCCTTTTTTATGACCTTTGGTATACAAACCCGGAGTGGTATTACAGGATCCAAAGGCTATGCACAATTTTATATACCTTTGGGCATAGTTCCAAATTGCCCTTCAGAATGGTTGTATTAGTTCACAACTCCAACAGTGCTTTAGTGTCCCAATTTTGCCACACCTCCTCCAACATTAATCACTTTACTGTCATATTGGCCAATCTGGTAGGTATGAGGTGGTATGTGGGTACCTTTTTTAGAGTTATTTTAATTTGCATTTCTTTAATCAAGAATGATATAGAATTTTTTTCACATGATTGTTGATGGCTTTGGTTTCTTGATCTGAAAATTGCTCATTTTTATTTTTTGACTATTTGTCAATTGGTGCTCATTTATATTTTTTGACCATTTGTCAATTGGGGAATGGCTTGTATTATAAATTTTTGACTTTTTTTCTCTATAAATTTGAGAAATTAGGACTTTATTGGAGAATTTTATCAAATTTTTCTGATATAAATTCTTTTCCCCAGTTTGTTGTTTCTCTTCTAATTTTGGTTAAGAACTCATTATTTTTGAAAGCAGACCTTTTTTTTTTTTAATAAACCCTTACCTTCCATCTTAGAATCAATACTGGGTATTAGTTCTAAAGCAGAAGAGTGGTAAGGGCGAGGCAATGGGTGTTAAGTGACTTGCACAGGGTTACACAACTAGGAAGTGTCTGAGGGCAAATTTGAACCCAGGACCTCCCATCTCTGAGCCTGACTCTCAATCCCCTGAGCTACCCAGCTGCTCCCAGACCATTTCATTTTTAAACGATTATAGTTTTTAGGAAGTCTTTCTTTATATTGAGTGGAAATCTGCTAGAACAAAAAAGAAATTGATAAATGTGCAAAAATTAATGTGCCATTGGTATACTGTCCAGGTGAATAATATTGCATTTGGCATTGCTGTGTTTTGACAGTTCATGTTAAATACAAATTCCCGCCCCTCTTCTCTTTATATACTCCTAAATAATAACTCACATTTTAATGGTTTTTTAGAAATTCAAAGTACTACCTTATGAAATACTGTAAAGTAAAGTACCTTAGGCACTATACTGTGCTACCCTATGTAGGTATTGTATGAATTATCCACATTTAACAGATACTGTCAAGGGAGACATTTTTTTCTTCTGTCAGATTTTTAATTGGAAACAATCATGGCCCATTGCCAAATAGCACCACTGTAAACACATGTTCAACATGTTCCTAAATCATACAGTTCTTACCAATACCAGGATACCTCAAATTTCAAATGATCACATCTACATTCTCAGCACTTGACTGATGATACTTGACACTTGACGAAGTGCTACTAATGAAGTGGTTTTTTCATGGTGACTTAATCAGTAAGATCTAATTTTAGGTGCAGAACTTTTCTGACTGGCCCTTAGGACCTTCTCTTTTTTATAGGTCTCAAGAAGATGCAGAGCAGCCTGAAGCTGGTGGACTGTATCATTGAGGTGCATGATGCTCGGATATCCTTTTCTAGTACCAGTTGTTTCCCCAAAGCACATGGCTCTTAGGAGGGCAGGGAAGACATTTGGATTTATCTTCCAGTGTTTTCAGTTTATCCCTTTTCCCTTTCGTCCCCCAAAGTTTGTTTTGCTTCATTTATTTGCCTTTTTGACCTAGTGAGCTAGAACTGTCTTTGGTCAGACCAGTAAGTATAGTAATGTCATTGTGCATTGGCCTTACTTAACAGGTGTCCAGTATATTCTGGGGGGAAGGTGATTAATTCTGACATTTGTAAGAGCTCGATTGGTACTACCCACATTGTAGGGAGATGAAAAAGGAAATGATCAGAGTAAAAGTCATAAGCCAGAAAACCTCAGATGAAATTTGCCCCTTTGTAGGTTGGCAGATTAATGTGGATATCTTTCTTATAGTTAATTGACATTTTGGTTGTCATGGGATACTTTCAGGTGCTAACTAAAATTGGCACTCTTAATATCAATACAGTTTTGGTAGGAGGAGTGGAGGGAGAGCCTAATGATGGAGGCCAGCAGTGGGCAATGAGGGACAGTAATAGAAACAGGACTCTGAAATCTTGAATTTCTTACCAATAACACTTGTTAAACGTAAACTTCAAATCTGTAGTTTCAACATTAGTTAAGTATAAATTGCAGTTTCAATCACTAGTACTGGTTCAGTAATATGCTGTACTGGGCCATCAGCTTTGTGCTTAATCTGTTTTAGTAATTACTCATGGTTTTATATTTACTTTTGTTCTGAACTGTCAGGCATTATTAATTAGCTATAGTGGTCCTCCACTGTACTGTGTCCCCCTCCTCACTCCCACTGTTGAAGGAAACATTCCAGAAGAGCAACAGGACGTCTCCCACATTGACAAATGATGACAAGGGGACAATGAGGGGAACATGGGCATGTGCTAAGGTCTCTGGCAATCCAGAAGGATCCTCCAAACTGTTCAAACTCCTTGTTCTCAATGACATATGTGTCAAACCTCAAACTACATCTTCATCTGAATTTGACCATGTCCATTTCCTAGGGATTTTGCTATACTATCAGCTCCAGAGAGGCTACTTTACTAGCCCTGTGGTGTGGGTGGGGTGGGGAAGCTATCTAGGCTATTCTGTTAGCTTTTATGTCACCTTAAACCTCTTCTTCAAGTAAAGTTTTTTCTTCTGGATTGAACATTGTTTGAATTTCTAGTTTTTGGGATGAGAGACCCTGCTACAAACTTGGGTGTGCTTTTCCCACAACACTAGAATTCATCTCTTTCCCTGCCTGCTAACATTTTTCCATGCTCATTCACAGAAGTCTTTCTAGGAAAGAAAGAATCCTTTAAAAAAATGATCTTTAATGTTAAATGGATGAGAGTAGTAGGTGACAATGTGATGTGACACCAGTCCCCTGAAAATAGTTTTGAAAGAACCTTGGTTCTGTTGCAGGCAGATAAGGAATGTGCTAGTTTTGAGTACTGGAACCAGACTACAGGAGGGTTGTCTTTCCTGTATCTTGCCTGACAAAGTTTCAGGAGAAGCCAGTTTCCTGTATAACTGAATTATAAAGGATATAGGTATCCGGGAAATATCTAAGTGTTTTCAAGAACGTTTCCCTTAATTTTGGAACATTCCATTATCTGGTCGTAATCCCTTGTTCCAGGAAACCCTTGGAATTAAGCCTCACCTGCTTGTACTTAACAAAATGGATTTGGCAGATCTTAAAGAGAAACAGGTATGGATCTTATTTGTAGTCATCTGATACATAGCTTAAACAAATGTAGAATAGATTTATGTAAATATAGTTTAGAGAGTGAATATTTGATTTAACAAAAAATCTTTTTTATTTCTTCAAATAGCAAACTTCCACGGTATATTTCACATTTAAATTCCATTTACCAAAGTTTTATTTGCATATAATTTCTCAAGAACTCATTGCATAAGATGAGTTATTCTTATGATAAATAAAATGGAACATCAAAATCCTCTTGTGTTTAAAGACATCTTATAAAAATTAAGAAATGTGGCATATTCCTTTGCCTCCAACACCATCCCCAAGTTTCCTTGCTTTCTGAGTCAATAGATGGGGCCAGTGTTTTCCGAACTTTATATGGGAGGTTTTCTTGAATTAATGCCTATGTTAGTACTAGAATAGCTTTAAGCAAGAGTAGTAGAAGTTTAGCTAAAACAATGGAGGAAATAGCCTCCTTGCACTCATCCCTGGTCAGACCACACCTGTTGCATTGTGTTTAGTTCTAAATCTCACAATTTACATGGTCCTTAATAAATTAGGCCACACTCAGAGAGCCAGGATTGAGAGATTAAGCAAAACCATGTCATATGAGGATATTGGAGGTATTTGCTATTTCCTTCTCCAGTAGAACACAAGTATAGGAAGCAGCTTTAACAAAAGCATAAGCATATGAATGAAAAGCATTTATTAAGTGCTTATTATGTGGAAGGCATCTTGCTAAGTACTGAGGATACAAATATAAAAGAGATAGTCCCTAGAGGAATGGTAAATGGAGCCATAGGGCAATTAGATGATGTCCCCTTTTCAAAAGCAATGGTATTTAGCTGATTTGATTCCAATTCTCAAAGAGAGTGTGAAGATGGGAGAGTATGGTTAAAAAATAGTCCAGTTTGGCCTGAGTAGAGATTCCATGGAAGAAGATAATGTGACCACAGCCTGGAAGGGATGGTTGGTGCCAGATAGTGTAAGACCTTGTATGGCAGGTTAAGGAATGTGAATTTTCATGCCATTGAAGGATTTTGTCTGGAGACTTGAAATGACTTAGATCTGTTCATTATTAGAACCTTCCAATTAAAAGCCATTCTATGTTCTTTCAGTTTCAGGCTTCTTGAAACCCATTAATGAATCTGAATTTTTAAACAAACAGGAAACTATTATGTCAAGTCTAACCTCATTTTGCAGGTGGATAAAATTAAAAACAAAAAGCAAGGCTTATGGAGATTATGCCTTTCCTAACCATTGGCTGGGACCATGCAGTCCTAGAATTGGAGTTAAAAGGGACCTTAGTGGCCATCTAGTTTAAACACCCCAACCTCCATTTTTTAAATGAAGAGGTTGTGACTTATGCAAGGTGACTTAGGCAGACATGAGCCCTGGGCCCTGATCCTCTGCCTGCAGAGGCTTATCCTTCCTCTGCAACCTGCAGCCCAGAAGCCAGGTTATTAGAATGATTCTGCAATGTTACTCTTGCTTTGAAATGTTTCCTCTCCAGTTTCTTTCCCTTTTAACAAAGAGTAAGATTTCTTTTGAAATCACACCTAGCTATTTTGGTAAGTCACTAACAGTGCACAGTTCGTCTCTGTTGACATTCATTTGCAATCTTAGGTTTCCAGTTACCTCTGACATGCTTAAAGCCAAGGCCTGTGGCTTTCAGTCACAGCCTTTGCCAGGGTAACATGAAACCTCCACACTGCACTATTATTTTTATTCATTTTGAAAATTCAAAACCCAACTCTTGGCTTCTGATGGCATCTTGCATATTAAGACCCACACCCTAACTGTGCATACATCTGATAGTCTTAACTAATAATTAGAAACATTCCTGCTGTGCAACATGAGGCAGTTACAGTTCCCTGAGGACAACTAACTATACTTTGAGCTCTCAAAGGCTCACAGCTGCAGCTTTAGTTGTATATTATTACTTCTTTAAAAAAATTTTTTTAAACCCTTACCTTCCATCTTAGAATCAATCCTGCATTTTGGTTCTAAGACAGAAGAGCTGTAAGGACTAGGCAATGGGGGTTAAGTGACCTGACCAGGGTCACACAGCTGGGAAGTGTCTTGAGGTCAGAATTGAACCTAGGACCTCCTGTCTCTAGGCCTGACTCTCAATCCACTGAGCCACTCAGCTATTATTTCTTTTCTAAAAAAAATATTTTATGGGACTCCTTTGTCTTCATGTTGGGGTTTGGGAGGGGGAAAGAAAGGGAAGGAGGGACAGGAGCCATTTAACCTTTCCTTACCTAGGCAGTTGGGAGTGCAGCAGAGAGAACACTGATCTCAGAGTCAAGAAGACCTGACTGTGAATCTGGATGCCTCAGATATACTTCTTAGATGGGTGCCCTAAGCAAGTCACTTTCTCTCAGCCTGAGTTTCCTCCTCTGTAATATGAGAATAATACTAGTACCTACTTCACAGGGTTGTTGTGGAGAATCAAGTGAGATTATACATTTTAAATGCATTTTTTGTTGTAGAAATGTTAGTTCTTTAAACAAAGAAAAACAAGCAAAACCATCAAGAGTGATTTACTCTGCAAATGCACAGTTGTATGCCTTTGTCTCTATCCCTTCTGCTCTGAGAGGTAGATTTTTATTATCTTTTCTCTCTGTCACCATCATTATAAATGGCTCCCCCTCCCCAATTTTTTTCTACCTCTTTTCAAATACATTTTTATTTGAAGTTTCTGGGTGTTATCAGTGCTTAAACTGACTCCAGCACAAGAAGCTTCTTTCCTCTGGTGAGAGAGTATGGAATCCCAGATTATGGGGTTACTCATTTTCAATGCAGAACAGCAATACCATCCTTACAAGATACAAAAAAAGAATGTGTCTACATTCCCAGAATGGCATTTCAAGGGATTGATGAAGTTTCCTGGTTTTCAATCACTAGCCTCACACAGCCAGAACTCTGGACCAAATCTATGGTTTGAATTCTGCTCACCTCACCTTTCTGTATTCCTACTAAAGCAGGAAAACAGATATGGTCAGGTCAATGACCAAAATGATAGGAAAGCAAGAAAGGCTTTGTATATTAAAATAAGAGAATAAAACTTATAGTAATTTTGAAGTGCATGTATGTTAAAGTAGAAGTCTCAAATGTGAACCTAAGTGAGTGAGTAATAACTGAAATAAGAAAATTATCTCTTCCTCACATTCTCCAGATAAGTGTTAGTCATGATTAGAGTCAGGATCTGACTAAACATATTTTTTTAATATCTTCAGTGTCACCACCAAATGTGACTCGAGCCAAAATTCACTAACTGATGTTGACATTAGACACATTTAAAACTTTTCATGTAACTCATACGTTACTTAGAAATTAAGGGGGGTCAGAGGCAGGAGGATTTTGTTTTTTTCAATTTGTGAAAAATGTATAAGAAAATCCAACTAAAATTGAATGGAGTCAACAAATTTCATACTGGGAGGAACTAGTCTTATTTTACAAATAACAAAACAGAAGCCAAAGTGATAAAGTGATTGCCCACAGTCTCACTGAAGGTGGTGGTTTAGCCTAGACCAGTGATGGGCAACCTTTTGAGCTTGGTGTGTCAAAATTCGCCAAAAGACTGAGCATAACTCAGGTGGTGTGTCACTTCGAGAAAAAACCTATAATTTCATGATATTTATAGTTTAAATGACAAAAATGTATAATTGTAACACATAACTATTTAATAAACCAAAAATAATTATTTAACTTATTTGCTTGGTGACTTCTTTGTTCATCTGTCAGTTGGTTTCTTTTGTTGGTCTTGATATGATTTAACTTGTGTGGGGTGCCATGAACTAAGATGAGTGAGGGGAGGGAGATTCTTTAACCTGCCTATTAGTGACTTTTTGTTGCTGAATTTCATTGGCTAAATCTTCAATTGAAGGTTGGTATTTTTTACACTGAAGCCCAAGCAAGCGTTACTAACTTCATCTGTTAATCTGTTTCTTTTGTTGGTTTTGATATTATTTAACGCTGAGAATAAGGTCTCACAAAAGTACGTAGAGGGGAAAATTGTGAGTAAACCATTATTTTTTTTTTCAGGGTACTAAAAGTGTCTGGTAATCGGTTCTAGGCACTCTTCTGTTGCATGTGGGCAGGAGCCCCTCCCAGTCTTCCGCTGGCCCTACCCCACCCCACCCCTGGGTGCCACGCACCCCAGCTGCCTGGCCAGAGCCACCCACTGCTCATTCCCCTATCCCCATGACCGCCACATGGAATAGCCCTCCTCCCCCCATCTCCCTGCCAGCTGGGGCATGGCCATGGCACATGCTCGTGACTCTCCGACCCGAGGCTCAGTGAGCCCACATGCGGTTGTGTGTCATCGAAAATGGCTATGCATGTCAGTGTTGACACATGTGTCATAGGTTCGCCATCATGGGTCTAGGCCTGTCTCCTCAGATTTTTCCTCTTTAGACAACATTGTTGCTGATGCCTGTATTTATTATTAAATATGAAGTTGGCTTGTCTTTTTTTAGAAAATCGTGGGGTGCCTGAACAAAAAGGGAGTGAAAAATGTCATTTTTACCAATTGTATAAAGGATGAAAACATAAAACAGGTATTTTTTTCTTTACAGAAACTTTGGGTTTAATGTTATTATAAACATAGACAGGAATATAAATTATTTGGTGTTTTAAAAAAAACTTGGTTATCTTCAGGGAAGATTCCAAATATTGATTTTTTGGTTGCCTATATTAGCAGTTATGAAACTCTTTAAGATGATGCCTCCTAACTCTTGTATTGGATTGCCCTCTGGGAATAGGCATCCACTAGTGAATATTGAAAGAACAAAGCATGAGGACTTATGGTTGTGAGAATTTCTAGAACCTATGTGGGAAATAACCTATTTTCTTTGTAAGAGAATATTTCACATTAGCTTTTCTTCCTGTGTTAAATAATATTTTCAGTTACATTTCGTGTTTCTAAATGAAATATACTGGATGAGATAGAGGTACTATTCCATTTTATGAGTGGTGGCATAATAGCACAGAGCAGTTAAGTAATATTCCTAAAGGTTGGACTTCCATCCAGCAATAGCAATCGGAATGGAATTCAGGTTTCCTGGACCTCAGTTTGAGAATAATTGCTTCTACAAATGAAAAAAGTAAAGTTTCCTATTAAAACCTTGTAGGAAAACACACAGGATACTAGAGGTCACCATCGATTGTTCCTTTAAGGAATGGTGAGAGGAAAAAAATACTTGGTTTTTTATTGTCCTAACTTTAAGTGCAGGGAAATTGCTGATCTGTGTAGCTAAAGATCAAGCCCATATAACTAATTATTTTCTGAATACATTTTTTTGACAGATTGTTCCACTGGTTACCGAATTGATAGAGAGTGGCTACCGCTATCATCGAGGAGAGGTCAGCTAATGGGGCATAGTTTGGGAAGTAAGAGTACTGAGGAGTTCTATAATGAATTGGCCCTTTGGCAGTCTTAGAATCCAAAGTGGGGCAGGAACTGTGGGCCACAAAGTGAATACATTTGCTTGATGTAGATATGATAGGAAGCTTCCATGTTGTGGTGGTTTAATACCCTTCTCTTCACTCTTGCCAGTAAAAACAAAGGATTGAAATGATCCCAAAGTAGTTTTTATTGTATCATTAATGACCTTCTTTAAATTATGACTGATCTCGAGGTTAGCTTTCCTCTGATATTTTTGTCAGTGTAAGGGACTCAAGTGTGACCCTGGAGCCTGCCTTGCAGGAGCCCTGGGCTTTCCTTTCTTCTTACTCAGCTCTTTGTTGCAGAACCTGGAATATTGTATCATGGTGATTGGGGTGCCGAATGTGGGCAAGTCCTCACTCATCAACTCCCTCAGGAGACAGCACCTCAAAAAAGGTACTGGTTTCTTGCTGTAGTGTCATGCTTTGTTTGTTTACCTGGAGAAACAAACTTAGGAGAGGAATTCGTAAGCAGAGAAAATGGTGAGGGAAAAAATAAAAGAGAAAACGTATTCTGTATTTCCCCCCTCATTAACTTAGGAAAACTTGTTTTTATTCTGTCGTGTCTGGTTCATTGTTCATCAGATAATTTGTATCCTGAACAGTCTTGCATGGTGTTCCATCAGGCAATTAATAAATTGTGGTGTTGAATTTAATTTCTAGACTACATGGTAAGTTTGTTATGAATTTGACATTCTCTTTTTCTTTGTTAGGAAAAGCCTCTCCAGTAGGTGGCCATCCTGGGGTCACCAAAGCAGTTATGTCCAGAGTTCAGGTAATGTATATTTGACTGTTGAGGCAGGAGACCTAAATCATTCCTTTTCTGGAAGGGTTTATAGAGCTGTTTTTTGATGCTTCGATTAAAAAAAACAATTAATTAGGAAATAAATGTTTCTTTGTTTCTCAGAGAATGATGAAGATGATGAAAATAAATAATAAGTTACCATTCTATAAAATTCAAGGTCACTCTTATGACCCTCTAATACTGAAACTGTTGAGCTTTGTTCACTCACCATCCTGCTTTACAATGCATAGCTGAATTCGTTGGGAGCTCCTGGCTGGAGATGGTATTCTAGTTCTGCCCCAGTTATTGAGCCAATGAGACACTCTGTCTCCATTTCTTCAGTTGTAAAACAGAAGTTATAAGGTGCTAAACTTTGTCTGAAGGTGGAGCAGAATTCAGTGTAAGATGAATACAAATGGGGTTAGTCCTTGGAGCACTAAGGACCCTGTACTCATCCATCAGGATTTGTAGGACAAAGAGTTTCAAGCCTTGGGGTGGAAGCCCTGCCTTCATCTGTCAGGAGTAGCTCACTTCCCCAAGACCTCATTCATTTACAACTTGGGCCTTATGTGGGTGTGACTGCCACCCTCAGGATTCAGTGATATAGGATGTGCTTTGTAAGGTGAGGCTGAGAACCTGAGGCTTACAAAGCTTGAAGATTGAATAAAGGGTGACCCATTTAGTAAAGCGCTTTGGGTTCTGAGGAAGAAAGGTGTTATGAATTCAGCATGATGTTCTCAGTGGTTGAACAATGGGGTTTGGATAGGCTAAATCAGGCCTGTGGTTTTATTGATGTAGGGAGGGAACTCCCAGATGAGGAGACCTTGGCATCTTCTTTGTAACTTACATCTCAGTGATTTATTGAGAGTGCTAAGAATTTAAGGGGTTTGCCTACATGGTTCCACAGCTAGTATGTGGCAGAGGGGGACTTAAAGCAGGGCATCCTGGCTATGAGGCCAGCTCTCTCTATTCACTGCATCTTGCTGCCTCTCTAGTGTTAGAGTTATATATGAATAGCTAATTCCTTCCCAAATCTTTACTTTCTTGAAAAAGAGAATAGATTGGTGAGAGTGAGGGGTAACCAATGGACCAACTGTTTCCTCCCCTGCATTTTTTGTGATGTGAAGGAAAATTGAGCATGGTCCACGTCAGGCTGGGTGGATTCCTTGTGGTGAACTTATGGGAAGTGGGGCAAGGTCAGGAGTTGATTGGAGTCAGCAGGCAAAGATGGGCTGTGATCTGTGTCCTTAGAGAGAATAACTTGTGTCAGAAAGCTCAGACATCCATTGGAGAATTTGAGTGGCTTTGTTATGGCCATAATCAGTCTTACTCTGGTCTTCTTTGTGACAGAAGTTCTTGGGTTCTTGAGAGACAGGGCATAGTCTACCAGGCAGGCAGGGCTTCGAGTATGAGCCCAGTGACAGCATCTTCATCTGTTGGCTCGCTGATTTCAGAGGCCTGTCACTGGGCTAGTTGCAGGTAGATTAATTTTCATCTAGGCCATCTCAGCTATAGGAGCTTGTAATCTACCTCGCGGAGGGAATATCTATACCAGCAAACCCAGAGATTCCTGAAGTCAGTGTAATGCTATTTCCCAAACAGCTTTTTCTAGGAAACTGAGAACAATTACATTTTCTAAGGTTGACTACAATATTCTCATTTTACAAGTATGGAAAAAGAATCATGGAAGGCTTAACTTGTCTTGGGCAATGAGGCAGCGAGAAAAGGACCCTGACTTTGCAGCTGTTAGGCTAATTTGATTTGTAATGTTGAGATCAGCCTCTCTGTTTTAGTGTAATACTGTATGGGCACGTGTTGGTATCCAGTACCATGGCTTTCACCATTGGCAGGGTAAAGAGGACTCCCTTTTGCTATTATTATTTCCATATACTAGCCCAGAGCTTGGCATAGACAAGTACTTAATAAATACTTTTTTGATCTGCCTGTTGATGATAGATTCTGTCTGTGCCCAGCCAGGTATGTGAGCGGCCTTTGATGTTCCTGCTGGATACTCCTGGTGTGCTGACTCCACGGATCCAGGATGTAGAGACTGGGCTGAAACTTGCCACGTGTGGTGAGCTGTGCTTAAGTTATTCTTTAGTACTTCTCCTAATTTATGCATGCTCCATGTAAGTGTGGACAGATTGGCCACAGTTACCTTCTGTTTGCTTCTACTATTCTCTGCTGTTTCTTCAAGTTTGGATGTGAGATGATTCCTCATCAGGATCACCTCTTCTCCAGCTAGCCAGCTTCTCTGGGTCTTCTCTACATGCATTTCTATGTATTTCTAATAGATTACTTGGGCAATTCTATACTCTCATCCTCTCCCTGTTTTTCACATAGGAACTATATTGGATCATTTGGTAGGGGAAGACATCATTGCTGATTATCTTCTTTTTACACTTAATAAGCAACAACAGTTCCGGTGAGTAAATAGAACAGCATTTGTCCGGTCTCTCTATCAAATGTGTCTTAAGATTATCTTGCCTTCTGAACTTTTCTCAGTCTTATTCATCTTTTTTTGTGTTTTGCCATCAACATCTTTATGTAGTTAAAGTAACAAAATTTCAGAATTGAAGTCACCTCAGTGACCACTCGGCAACATACCTGACCTCTGCTTAAAGAACTCCTTTGAGGGGGAATCTACTCCCTCCTGGGCTACTTTTGTATAGCTTTAATTATCAGGAAAGTTTTCCAGACATAAAGCTGTGATCAATAGATACTATATTGGAGGACTGAGTAAGAAACTAGAAACATTTGGACAAGATATGATGTCCAACCAAATCTAAGATGAAATTCAACAGGGATTAATGAAGAATCTTTTTTTAATTTTTAGTTTTTTATTAAAACCCTTTCCTTCCATTTTGGAATCAATACTGTGTATTGGTTCCAAGGCAGAAGAGTGGTAAGGGCTAGGCAATGGGGGTTAAGTGACTTGTCCAGGGTCACACAGTTGGGAAGTATCTGAGTTCAGATTTGAACCCCAGACCTCCCATTTCTGGTCCTGGCTCTCAATCCACTGAGCTACCCAGCTGCCCCAATAAATGAAGAATCTTGAGCTTGGAATAAAAACACGAACTTTGCAAGTGCATTATGGGCAAGGCATGGCTAGATAGGTTGGTTTGAAAAAGACTTGAGCACTTGGTGGCCTGCATGCTCAGTAGGAATCAGAAGCATTAGATGGCAGCCAGAAAAGCTCACGTAATCTCTGGCCCCTGCAAGAGAGGCTTCCTGTGGAGGAGGAGGAAGCCCTGCTGTACTCTGCTTTGGTTACTGTATGTCTGAAGGACTGATTTTAAGCATTTTTAGGAAGACCAGTGATAGAAGATGGCCAAGGGTGGGGAAGACTTATCCTTGAGACTGGACTCTGGCTGAGAGAGAGAGTGAGAGAGAGTGAGAGAGAGTGAGAGAGAGAGAGATAGAGAGAGGGAGAGAGAGAGAGAGAGAGAGAGAGAGAGAGAGAGAGAGAGAGTGAGAGTGAGAGTGTGTGTGTGTGTGTGTGTGTGTGTGCGCGCGCGTGCACCAACAACATTTTGACTTCAGTCAAGGCTTCTGTGTGGAGGAGAACCCCAGAGGCAGAATGAACAGTTTGTGTAACTTACACTGGTGGACTTAGGTTTGCTTTAATGAAGAACTTTCTAAGGGGAATTGGGGGGATCGTTAGACTTGTTATTTCATTGGGCCAGGGAACTCCTTTTGGGTAACTCTACTGATGCAGAGAAGTTGCTCTCTGTGACACTCAGCTGGAACACATTGCCTGGGGTATTGAAAAGGGACCTGCCCAGGGTCCTACCAACAGAAGACAAACGCAGCTTGGAGGCCAGTTTTCTCCCCACTGTGCCATGTTACTTGTCTCCTGACAACTCTACACATCAGAATGTGAAAACGGATTGCTTCAAGAGGCCATGTATACCCCCTCCTTAAAGTGGATCCCACTGTCTAGGTCTCAGAGAAGCTCATTTATGTGTTGGACCAGGAGACTTCTGAAGTCTTCCTTCTCTGTGGTTCTCCGAATGTGCTCTATAAAGTGGTTTTGGGGAACAGTGTTGATCCTTGGACCCTGACCTTCACAGCAGTTTTGTTTCTTTGCTTTGAAGAGCTATGCTTATTGAGTTCTCCAATACTTCTGTCTGGGTTTGGGATTCTGGGTACAGGTATGTGGAGCATTATGACCTCGGGGAAGCTTGTGATGACATAGGAAGTGTGCTGAAAAAGATTGCTATAAAACTCAAGAAGATAAACAAAGTAAAAGTGCTCACCGGAACAGGTGAGTTCTCGGGGGATGTGGCGACTGGAGAAGATTGGGGCTCACCTGGAGGGGGCTTCTAAGTGATTCTGTGGAGGTGATTTGTTGCCTCCCTCCCAAGCCCAGCAAGGGACCAGCCTCCCACTTTTATAGGAGTGACTTCCCTGGAGACCATGCCATGTAGGGCGCACCTCAACCTTCCTTGCAAATGTGAGGGGATGGAGAGATAAAAGATGCTTGTGAGCAAAGGGACTTTCCAGTCCTATGTGCTACGAGCAGAACTATGGAGGTCTGTGAATGACTTTGACAATCCATAGGCTGGAAAAAGAAAGAATCAGAAAGGGTCAGAGTGGGCAGGAAGAGAGGGGAAGGGAAAGAGAAGATGAGTGAGACATGAGGTGTAGAAGGTACTTCCTCAGTCCATCTTGTTTAGGCCCCTCCCCAGCTCCCAGTTCATTCCAGAATATCTCAACAGTGACATCAGCTCACACTGCTATCTTGGGCTTTGGGTTGTGGGCTCAGGTCGGGATGTCATCTACTTACAATCTATTTTGACCTCTTAGGAGACGTTAATGTAATTCAGCCCGACTATACTGCAGCAGCCTATGACTTCATTCGAAGCTTCCGCAGTGGGGTTCTGGGTCAAGTGATGTTCGACACAGCTATCCTGGAAGAGCCGCAGGCAAATAGCGGTTCTGATTCCTGAGCCTGAGCAGGGCACGTTCTGCTCTACCTCCTACTCCCTGGGTAGCCTCAAGCAAGGTACTTAACCTGTCTGGGTTCAGTGGCCTCCTCTGTAAGATGAGGGCTTGGAATATAGGTCCCTTTTGACTCTAAATGTCAAGCTATGAAACTGAAGCCCAAGCCACCATCAAGAGCCGCCATCTTCTGGAGGCATCTGATGACTTGGCAGTGATTTCATCATGTCTTGACAGAATACAAAAGTATAATTGTCTAAATCTACAACAAGTATATATTTTCAGGGCTAGGGTCAATGAAATGGGATAATTATTGAATTCCTTTCAGATATTTTATATGTTCCTACAATAACTTGGTTTTTTCCTTCGGAAGATCATAAAGAAATCTTAAACAACTTGGACATATTGTTAGTCAGCTGTAGGAAAGGATCTTGATTTACTTGAATTTCACTTGTAGAAGATTCTGATTATCATCTGAAGTAGCTATATTCCAGGTCAAGGAGTTGTTACTTTGTTAAAAGGAGAACTTGGAGCAGTGATCCCTGTGTTTTTTCTTCTTGTCAAGCATTTAAATGGTCATTTTCGTGGCTAATTGCCTATGTACCACCTACAGCTTGATGCCATGTATTAAGTTCCGACTTAGGAAAGAGACTAGTTTGAGATGTTCCTAGCTAGGTATTTTGTTCGGAACTTGCTATTCTTAATGGCTGTTGTAATATTCCAGGGATTCCATTGTTTGAGAAGTAACTAGCTTTCTAATATGGCGGTTTATTTTCATATTACTTTCAAAACATAAATAAAAACTTGAACAAATATGGTTGAAAAATACCTTGTGGCTTAATACAGGAACAACTGCCATCTGTCTTCTGTCATAGGGAGGAAGTCCAGCTAAAGTAATTCCATTGTTGTAACAGTATTTAATTAAAACCCACAAACAGTCATTGAAGCAATGGACCATATATACATGTCATATGTCAAGTAGAATAGCTTATAGGACAAAAGTCCTCAGAGTCAACCCTAATAAATGAATTCTAGAAGTCTTCATTTTTAAAAAGTTAATACAATCTTAACTAACAGTAGTAGCTAAAATAGTGGGGAGAAATCAGTAAATATTTATTAAAAAGTATATAGTTTCAAAGTATTTTAGTCAATTGAATTCTACTTTATTGAAGGATTTTTGGTAGGATTTTATTGTAATTACTTATTTGAGTTTTTTAGCCTGTGCCATGACACTAGAAAAGGCAGTATAGAAAGGGTCTAGTCTATAGAGGATCTTAACCTTGTTTTTGTTATGAATCCCTTGGATAGTCGATGAAGCCTATGGATCCTATTTCAGAATGATGTTTTTAAATGTGAAAGTAAAATCTATAAGGTTATAAAGTTAACCAACTATATCGATATATGAATATAAAATATTTTTAAAAGTTCAGGGACTCCAGGTTAAGTCCAAGACTCCTTGGTCTAGAGTAAAGAGATACTGGTATCTGGAATATTAAAAAAACAGAAAAAACCAAAACAGCTATATTTGGGCTATTAGTACCTGTTCCTAATCTGCCCACTATAATCACAACAGGTGGGTACCGTATTCTAGTATGGTTGTTGAGGATGTCTTTGTAGTGGTTTTGACAGCCAATGCTTTGTTCTATTCCCATAATTGGAAGTTTGATCTACCCCCTTTGATTCTGTGTATAAGAAGACAGGCCAAAAAAAAAAACAAACAAAAAAAAAAGAAGACAGGCCCAGAGAGTGAAGTTAATTGTCCACAGTCATACATTCACCTAAAAAGTGCATTTGGGGACATTTTCAGTTCCCAAAAACTTTGGGAAGAAACAAAAATAATCAGTGTAAAACTTTAAGGTCACTGCTAAATACTGAATATATTCTGTGTTCAGATTCGACAAAATGAAAGAAAACTATCTCTTGAGAAATGTTAGATGTGTTATTTAAGATACAAGTTCACTGTTAATTTTCAATTTTAAAAAATATTTAATGATTAGAATAGTTTACTCAAGTGCATCTACATAAGAAGTGCATTATCCGACCTCCCTTGTGACTCTTGTCTCATTTGGTTGATATGGTCTCTGATGGTTTCTGATTACATAGGTTTGGCATTTTCCTTATTTGGTACCTACCATGATTAAAACCATTTTGAATGTAGTAAGTTTACTACAAAAACTTGACATGCTGTTTAAGCAGCAGACTTGTTAGTGCCAGTTGACTTGCATTTGGATTTAGATGACTATTCGAACAGTAGCCAAAACAGCTGGTTTGAAGGGAGAGTTAAGAAAGATCTATCACACCTCCCCTCCCCGAAGAGGGATACTCTTGATGTCTGTCACCTCCTAAAGAGGGATACTCTTGACTAAAGGGTTAGAAATCTTCCCTGCTCATCTATCTAGTGCCCTACACCATTAAAAAAATACTTTGATTAGTATTCAAGAAACCCTCTTAATAGTTTCATAAAGAAGACTTCAAACTTCTTAGTATTTTGTCTCAGGCAAATTTTCAGTGGTAAAATCTCAAAAATGGTTTCTGTTCAGATTCATAATGTGAAAAATGTAAACCTCGGGATTGCTGGTCTCATTTACTATGCCTATTATTTCATTGAGATATGTACCCTCTCCAACAGTACAGCTCTCAGTTCATCTATGCCTTTAAATTCTTTTCTATGTCTTCCCATAAATCTTGGAGAACTAGAAAAAGATCCCTAGCATGTTGGTTGGACTCTGTGAGGGTGCCCCTCCTCCCTCCCAAACCCCCCAGTGGAGTCTTATTGTTCACTGGCAAGCCACTCTTTTGTTCATTGGATTACCTGGGGTACCTTTGGTAAAGGCATGGGTTAGTATATCTCTCTCCACCAAATTTGACTGATGTCATGATATCCACTAGCATAATGCCAGTCTTGGCATGCAGAGATAGATCCATGCTTATAGCATTGGTTGAAGAGGCAAGTAGAGGGCGGTGTATAGCAGGCCTCAGAATTGTGTCTACCAGTGCTCAAATCTTCAGAAAAAACGTGCTTGTTCATTGTCCTTTTGGAATCTTCATTCAAGTCTGTTCATCAGGGTTCATTAAGGAATAATGAGACTGTTACCCAGGAGAAGGTTCTTCTTTGGCTCCTTTTTTGATCTTTCATTCCAGGCCTTTTCACTCCCATAGACCATGTGTAGTGTTCTGAAGGGAACTTTTTTTAGGATGTTTTAGTAAAGTCCTGGGAAAGCTATTGACTAGCTAGGAGAAGCAAGCTTTTATGTTTGTGTATCAGAAGTCTGGAAGGCACAAGGTACCTCTGCAGTCCTAGGACTCCAAGGCTCATGTCCTGAGCCATCAGTCCAGGGCTGCCATGACTGGCTCTTTAGCCAGAAGCACCAAAGATCATGCTGAACCTCTTTTAGGATTTTGTTGGTGGAGGCATTCCAAGAAAATCCATGCACCTGTGGTTTCAATTTTCTCTTCTATAAGAAAAAAAAAACTATGACTTTTTTTCCACAAGGTTGAAGACCAGTCTTCATTGTGTTATCAAATACTGAGTATCTTAAGAATCAGAATTTCTTATTTTGGGAGGAAAGAACATGAGTAGGTACAAAGAACCTAGAACAAAGTTGGTAATAGCTGAACTGTAGATGGGTGATGAAAATGGGATCCTCCCTCCTTCTCCCAAGTTCCATTGTACCTGGAAGTGAGACAATTTGACTGGGAAGGATTAAAGTATTGATTTTAAGTGAATAAATATCTCACTGATCCAAGATTATCCAAAGTTAGGCTATTGCATTCTTTTAATGAACTGCTTGACTTTTCTTGGAGGTGAGCATTCTTTGGAGTCTCTGCTCTGCACCTCACTGAGTTTCTTTTGCGATTAGGGGGGGAAAAGTAGCAAATTGTAATGGATGTTGTTGAAGTGGGAAAGAAAACAATTCTTTCTTTTGACTCCAGAACAGAATGGATCACATAGTGCTCAGCATAAAAACTTGTCAGTTTTTACTTTTTTCATTTTTATTAGATGGTGAAATCCAGCTTCCCTCAACCTTCCAAGGCTTCTCCTCAAAGGGCACCTGAACAGAAAAACCCCAGTGTAGTTAGCAGCTCACTAGAGAAATTCACTTGATTTTTAGACCCAAAGGCCTGACTTATTTGGGGTGTTGCATTTTTTTTATCTTGGTTCAGACACGATCCCCACTTTCATTAGTCTTCACAATGATGAGTCACTCAGGCAGAAGATCCATGAGAGTATGAAAAATCTTACCTAGAATCAGAAACCAGTCTTTACTTCTAGGGAAGGTCCTTTAGTGAAAAGTAATAGAAATTAGTTTGTAAAATTCCTACAGTTGATAGGTGAGGACTTCCTTGTGGTATAATAATTGAGATTGGTAAACAAAAAAATCTTGAATGAAAAAAGACATTCAAGTTGAAATGTGATATTTCTCTCTTCTTATTTCATACTTAAAGTCTCAAATCATGATCTCTCCCCCAAACTCTTTAGCCAAATGTTGAGTACAAATCCAGAAGGCAGGAAAGTCAGGCTTAAATGAGGTGCTCATCAACAGACCAGTGTCCAGAGTGGTTCAGTATTGCCACAGCCAGAGGACTGAGATTAGATCAGACTGCTGTGCCCAAGAAATTGACACCAAAGGGAAATAAAAAATAAAGTGGGTCCTAGGAAGGGGGGCCCCTGTGTGATCCCCTTGGCAGGGGCCACCAAGACTTCTTTAGTTAGAAATGAACTCCTTTTCTGAATGAATGGAAATGCTTCAGAAGCACCTTTATTTTTCTGCAGTAAGTGAATTTCTTCTAGAGCCGTGCCAAATTGCCCTCTCTTCATTTGGGATTGGTTGAAATCTAAATCGTGCCCCATGATTTCATGTAAAAGGGCAGTATGAGGAGGCAGTCCATATTTTCCCAAGGCTTAGAACTCTGGGATAACTCTATTGCTTGTCTTAGTAATGGAGAACACCCTCTGTGTTCCTCCTTTCTGTTGCCAATCCTCTTTGGCCTCAATTTAGGTACCAGAAGCTTCCATAGCTACTCTCTTTGGGTGTTGGTCATCATGCTTTGGGCTTTGGCTTGGGCTCAGCACCTCTTTAAGATTTCTCTCTGAAGAGAGTATGAGAGTTGGGGCATGGCAGTGGGAATCTGGTGGGAATAGAGCTGTAGGGTCTCATTCCCATGTTTCCTCTTGTTCTCAGGACTCCCAAACATTGGCAGAAGTGAGAAAGTCATTTCCCTTCATTGGACCCCTGGGTGAAGAACCTAAGGGGAAAGAAATGGGGGAGTGGGGTTCTGTGCGGGAACTAATGCCACCAGGAGTGGGGCTAAGTAAATGGGCAGCTAAAGTTGCCCTAGAAAAGCGAACTCTGGGGGAAATACCCAACTTCCCTTTGAGGTGGTCCACCTTGACCACAAGAGTCCTCTAGAGTGGTCCTCTTCATGCTCCCAGTGACCTGGTGCTCCTTCACATCTGGACCTGGACTCATTGGCTCACCTCACATCCTCTCTAACTCTCTCAAAGCCCTTTTTGGGGTCATTGGCAGTTAAGGAAGAGCTCAAAGGAAAGGAGTGAACATGGCTCCTTAGAAGCTACTCTAGAAGGCAAGAGATGAAAGCATTAGGACAAGAAGGTGTGGCTGAGGAAAATGGGACAGGAACAGGTGGGACCGATGGCTTACGGAGGGGAAAGGATCACAGTTCCCTCTGGGAAGAGCTCAATTCTAAGGATGAAAGAGCTGAAAGAAACCCAGTGTCAAGCAGAGGCTAAGGTTGGGCTCCACGCCCCCACGGTCCGTCCCTGATGTCCACCTGTAGCTGTAGATGCCTTCACCTGTCTGGTTGCTGTAGTAGAGGTCCCTCTCCAAGTTGACACTGGTGCCTACCTCTCCAGACATTCTCCTCCCAGCGGCCCCAGCGACTGCTCCTGCAGCAGCCCCTGCAGCAGCCCCTGCCGAGGCCGCGGCTGCCACTCGGAAGGCTGAGCCGGAGGAGCTGTAGCGGGGGGCAGACTTCATTCTCATCCGGCTACTGCTGCTGCTGCTGCGGCTCCTGCCACGCGCTGCCCCTCGGGCTCCCCCACGACCTCCCTTGCTGGTGACATTCTCACAGAAGAAAGCAGCTAGGAGCAGAAGGGTCCAGCACGTTACTGCTGCCCAATTCATCTTCAGAACTGGAGCCTCAGGACCTGTGAGAGAGTGGAGGGAACGTGGCTATGAGGCTGGGCCTACGGGACAGAGGAGCAAAGGCTGGAGTGTTCAGAGCAGAAGGGACACCCTGTGCTCAGGGCCAGCCCTCCAGAGTCCTGGGAATGACACAGATCCCATCCTAGTGGATTCCGTTCTAGCCCATCCCAGACACCAGGCACCTGTCCGGGGCGTGAGGCTGGGGATGGGGGTAGAGCCTGGGGGTTGGACACACTGCTTTCTCCCCTTTCTCTCTCTTTCTGTCAGCTCCCTTCCTTGAATCTACCCTCCTGCACCCTAGCCAGAAACGTCATTCCCTTCATCTGAACCAGTCATGGTGGGCCCTTCTGTATGTATCATTCAGATAGTTGGTGCCACATTCTTTGATGTACCTGCTGTACCTCTTCAACTAGATTATAAGCTTCTCGAGGCCAGAGAGCATCTCTCCGCTCGTGCCCAGCACAGGGCATGGCAAAAGGGCACTTAATACATTATGCTTCCATGACACGTATCCTTTATGCTGAATTCTACCAAACTGTAAACCTCTTGAGGGGAAAAAAATCCAATATAATAATATGCCCCCCCCCCCCCCCCCCGCCCCAACTCTGGAATAAGTTCCAAAGGACCTAGAAGAGGAACTGGTACCTAGGCAGAGGTAAGTAAATGCTTGTTGAATTTTCTGCATTATGGGGCTTATGTGATTCTGAGAAAACCCACAATGAGGTCATTGTTGCTGATTCTCCCTAAAAAAGGTGCCAAGAAGTAAAGTAGTCCCCACCCTGATCAGTCCTGCCCCAGTCTGTTTCTTGTTACTTCCACACCAGATCTCTTGACAATTATAATCCATTAAGATGTATTTGAGAGGCTTATGATAATTGGCATTTATATAATGTGTTAAAATCTACAAAGTGCTTTAGATCTATCCTCTCATATAAGCTTCCCAGCAGCCCTGTGAGGTATGAACTACAGGTATCATTAGCCCCTAATTCTTGTCTAAGGAAAGTGGTACTCAGATTGAATGACTTGTTCAAGGTCACACAGCTAGTGTTAGAGGAGATATTTGAACCCAGGTCTTCCTAATTCCAAGTTCTATGTTCCACTGCCAGGAAAAGTCACTTTCCCTAATCTTGAATATGCTCCCTTTGTCTGGAGTCATTTGGTCTGTTTAAAACTTGTATGCATTTCTATCATGGCTCATGAAGTACATTTTCAAGGCCCTTAATTCCTTTATTGGAATTCCTGACCCAGGGAGGCCACTGAATCTCTGCTTCATTTTCAGAGGTGGAGGTGGAGGCTCTAATGATGCCACTTCCTCCCCCCTCTCACTACCTATTCCCTTGAATACTGTGCCTCATCTCCACACCTTCCAAGCTACTTTCCTGTCTTGTACTTTTAAGGAAGAAATGCTGGCAACAAGGATTTGTCAATACTTGCTGTACAGCAAATGTGACTGAAGACTCCTACAATCTATATAACCCCTTCCTTCCCCTCCAAGAGCTGCAGAGCACTCTTTCCTCTCCTGGGGGATTTTTTTGGGGGGGCTTTAGTGCCTCCAGGAGTATTTTCCCAGGAAATTCTCCCACAACCAGCCTGAGGAGGGGAAGGGAGGAGAGATGCTGCTTCTTACCCCTCCTTTTCCACTAGGGGTATGTAAGAATTGGGAGGGGGTGAGGTGGGAAGGACTCCCATTCAGCTCCAGACTGCTTTCCCAAACTGACTGGTGAACACTCACATGAAGTGGGCTCGTGGGGTCCATCTCAGGAGTCCGTGGAAAAGGGGTGGACAGAAGAAAGTGTAAGAAGGATGTCAAATGAAGGAATGAAGGGATGATGGAGAGTATGGAAGCAAGAACAAGGGAGAGGGATACAGAATGGAAGGAACGATGAATATAGAGCTGATAGGAAGAAAAGGATTTGAGAACAGGTTGCAATAAAAAAGGAGGGGAAAAAGGGATACAGTGATGGATAGAAGGATAGGATAGTCTGAGGTGGCAGATATGGAGAGGAGGGAGCTGGGAACATGAAAGAAAACGGGAAGAAGGAATTTGGGGAGATGGAAGAGGAGTTGCTAGCAGCTTGGGGAGGAGAGCGATCTCTCTTCCACCATTCTTCCCCCTCTACATTTAGGCATTCTGTTCTCCAACCCCACCATTCATGCATTCCTCCCTGGATGCCCTCTGTTACCTTCCCTGGATCCTTCAGTCTCTGTCTCCATCTCCCAATGTCTTCATCCCCATTTCCTCCATTTTTATTGTCCTGTCTCCTCTGTCTATCAACATCCCCAGGAGCCTCCTTTTCCTTTCCCCACCCATCCTCCTCCCCTGACTTATTTTCCTTGCCCATCCCCCTCCTGGTCCTTCGAGTTGGGAAAGCAGGATCCAAGGCTGGAAATGTAGATTGGGGGAAGAAGCTAGAAGGTGTAGTGGGAAAATCTCTGAAGGTGCAGAGCACCTTCTTGTGTGCCTTTGGACAAGTCACTTTGCCCTGCTGTGCCTCAGTTTCCTCATTAACAAAATTAGCAGATTGGAAACCTGGATGATCTCTTAAATCCCTTTCAGCTGTAAATCCAAGCATCCTCCTGCCCAGTTCCTCCCCCTCTCTTTTTCCCTCTGCTTCCCGGAAGATGGTGGCTTCAAGTTCTCTGCTTACCCCGACTAGCTGTAAGACTAGATTCCCCCTTAGGGAGCTGCTGCTATCCGAGGCTGTGGTGCTGATCCTGGGATCCCTACCCCAGCAGATGGCAGATTCCAGATCTTCCTCCTGGTGCAGAAGCAGTGCTGGCTCTGGACTTGTGACTGCATCTGAAAGACTCCTCCCTGAATGAGGGGGTGGGAGGAGGGTGAAGGATAGAGGCTCAGCCCTCTTGGCGCTTCAGGGGTGGGCAGGAGCCACAAAGCTCACATGCCTCCCCCCTTCCCCCAATCCCTTTCCTACTCTGACACTTTCCAAGCTTTCCCTTCCTGAAACCTCATCCTGGTTTTGAAAAGGCACCTTTTCTCTAAGGTCAGCTCCACACAGATGGCTAAATCTAGAAGGTGGCTTAGTTCTGAGAGGTCCTGTCAGTGATTGTCTGAGATAAAAGTGGGTAGGTTTAGGAGAGGATACCCTCAAGAAAGGAAGAAGCAAAAGTAGGACACGAGGTAGGTGGTGGAGACAGCCTGCTACAATGCCTAGTACCTAGTACAGTGCCCTGTAAATAGCAGGCATTTAACATCTGTTGAGGTGATTTAAATTGAATTGACTTAAATATTGAAGATACTGCTTCCTTATCTGTGAAATGGGTATACCACTTGTACTACCTATCTTAGGGGGAGGGATATTGTGAGGAAAGCACTTTATTAACCTTAAAGAGTTCTAAAAAGATAAGTTATAAGTATTAGTACGTGGTCTTGAATGGGAAGCATTACATTAGAGAAATGGCATTATATATTTAATCATGATGTTGGGAAGATGTAAACTAGATTGTAAAATGTAAATTCCTTGAGTACTCTTCCTCTCTCCTTTCCTCTTTCCCTGCCTCCCTCCTTCCCTCCCTACATCTCTACTTTTCTCCCTAACTTCCTCCCTCCTTTCCTCCATCCCTCCCTCCTTTCCTTCCTTCCTTCCTTCCTTCCTTCCTTCCTTCCTTCCTTCCTTCCTTCCTTCCTTCCTTCCTTCCTTCCTTCCTTCCTTCCTTCCTTCCTTCCTTCCTTCCTTCCTTCCTTCCTTCCTTCCTTCCTTCCTTCCTTCCTTCCTTCCTCCCTCCCTCCCTCCCTCCCTCCCTCCCTCCCTCCCTCCCTCCCTCCCTCCCTCCCTCCCTCCCTCCCTCCCTCCCTTCCTTCCTTCCTTCCTTCCTTCCTTCCTTCCTTCCTTCCTTCCTTCCTTCCTTCCTTCCTTCCTTCCTTCCTTCCTTCCTTCCTTCCTTCCTTCCTTCCTTCCTTCCTTCCTTCCTTCCTTCCTTCCTTCCTTCCTTCCTTCCTCCCTCCCTCCCTCCCTCCCTCCCTCCCTTCCTTCCTTCCTTCCTTCCTTCCTTCCTTCTTTTGTTTTTGAGGATGGTGAGTTGTAGACATGGGCATGTTTGTAGGCAGCAGAGAAATGCTATCAGAAAATAAAAGAGAAGGGGATCATAGAGGGGACAATCTTCTGGAGAAGACTGAATAGGATGGGATTATTTGTGCAGTAGAGGTTTGTCTTGACAAGAATGGCCATCTCTTCATATGAGATAGTGGTAAAAGAGGGGGTAGTGGTAGAAGGCATCTGAGTGATATGGGATGAGGAGGGGAGAAGAAGGAGCTCTGCAAACAGCTTCACATTTTTCAGTTAAATGTGAAACAAAGTTCTCAGCTCAGAGGCTAGGAAGTGGAGGGAACCATGGAAGATTGGAGGAGAGATGAAGTTTTCAAGAACTGCTATAGTTATTGAGAGAATAAGTCAGAAAATATGAAAGGGTTGTCTTACTTCAGAGAGGGTCATTAGGGACCAAGACATCTGTACCTTGACAAAACCTTGTTATTGCTGTGTTACTCAAATGATGTAGGTCCAAGGTGAATGGGGTGTATTTTTTCAAAAATATCATAAAATGCCTTTTCTTTCTTGGTAGAGTGAGTCTTATGGCCTCTTTAAGTGTTTTATGTTTCCTGTGTTCATATGCATCTGGGAGTTTTTTGCAACTTATGACTTTTCTATGGTGGAGGAAATAAAACACTATCACAAAACCATTTCCATTTTGTACCTTTAAGGGAGATGCTACTACTCACATATGAGGAAACCCAAGACATAGGATACACCTACACTATTTTAGAGATTTCCTTGGAGTTTAACTCTGGGAAAGGAATAGAACCAAAGAGAAAAAGTGACCATATTGGGATCAGGTCCCCAGACTCAAACTTGCTTCTGAGTACAGAGCCTTTAGTAGTCCTGAGGCCACAGGTAATAATTTGAAGACAGCTATCATAGACCTGTCATTTTTCTCTTCAACAGGTTAGACAGGCAGCTAGAGATAATAGTGGATATAGTGGATGGAGTCCTTGGCCTAAATTGACTGGGATAACTTACCCTCTATATAGCTTAGTTTTCACCAATGTAAAATTGGGATAATGATAGTATCTATGTCCCAGGGTCATTGTGAGGATCAAATGAAATATCTGTAAAGTACTTTTTCCATTGAAACTCAAACTGTTTTACATTTTTGAGTTTCAGAGCTATATTACATATCTCAAACAGTCTTTGGGTCCATCAGTCAGTCAGTTAGCACTTATTAGGTGCTTACTATCTTCCAGGGACTCCTGAAGAAATAATTGGATATTATAAATTTAGAGATCAAAAGCAAGAGAACAAACCTTCTGTCTTGTTTGGTATCTATAGTCCCTAACCCACTATCTATTGCTTAGGATTACACTACTAAATATATCCAGAGGAATGGCAAGGACCATAGTTAATTCACAAACTGGATAATCAGCACTAAAATGTGACTCAGTGGAGAGAACCCTGGGTCTGGAGCCAGGCAGATCTTGAATTCAAATGTGGCCTTAAACTCTAGCTTTGTGACCCTGAACAAATCACTTAACATCTGTTTGCCTTAATCTACTGGAAAAGGAAATGGCAAACCACTCCAGTGTCTTTGCTAAGAAAATCCTGTGGACAGGATTGGTATGCTGTGGTTCATGGAGTCACAAAGAGTTGGACAAGACTGATCGACTTAACAATAGCTAACTAGGATAAAACCCAGCCTCCATGGAAATATGAGAAAAGATCCTTGAGAGCAGAGGCTGCTCTTTTTTTTTTTTCTTGGAATACCTAGCACATGGTACACAGCAAGTACTTAATAAATGTCTTTGATCAGTCAGTAGTTCAAATACTTAGGATTCATTAGTTTGATTCTTTCAAGTAATAGGAAACACAGTGGAAAAAACATTAGACTCAGAAGACCTGCAGGCTGGTACTTACTGGCACTCATGAGGTGTGACTTTGGTCAACTCTGTATATGTTTGGACCTCAATTTTCTTTTCCACAAAATGAGAGATCAAATTGGATGATCCCCAAATTACCTTCCTGTCATATGGAAGTCCAGGATTCTAAGGAGCCCCATGCCTTCCATGACCACCATCAGGGAAGCAGGACATTGGAAGTTTATGATCAGGAAGAGAGCAGCTTCTAATAGCTTTAATGAAGCAGTGCACCTTTCATCCACTCTGTGGCCATCTCTGGGCAGCAATTGAGAAAAATGGAAGGCATGCCATTGCCTGGTGCAGTATTTGAGGTTAACCCATTACACAGTGGTGATAGAGATCAATACAGCCTTTGTTAAAGGCTCACTACATGCCAGGCACTCTGCCAAGTGTACTAGAAGGATGGTGAATGAGAGTCAGGTCAATGCCTCTTCCTGCATTCTTTATGTTGTGGCTCTGGAGAACCTGATGGCTTGGTCAGTTTTCAAGAGAGAATCATATATTGTGCTGTACTGAGAGCTGTCCAAGAGCCTAAGAATATAAGGCACCAATTGGTAATGACAACCAAAGAGAGCAATCACTGGCACAAAATCAGAAACAATGGAGTCCTTGGCATCCTCCTCTCAGCTTTCTTATTCTCATTAGCCTGTCAGAGTTCATTGGTGCCTGAGAGCTCATTCCACATGAAAACAGTCCTCATGGATTTAATAAATAGTTTCCCTGCACCAACACCACCATCTCTCCAGTCCTCCAGACTTGCTTCATTGACATCTTCAACTCCTCTCTCACACTCATGCTCCATATATGTTTGTCCCTTTCTCTCCATTCATGCAGCCACTACCTTGGGGTAGGTCCTCATCATCTCGTATCTGGCCAATTTCTGTTGCCTTTTGGTTGGTGTCCCTGTCCCATGCCTCTCCCCCCACTCCAATTCTCCCTCTACTTACCTGGCCAAATAATTTTTATGAAGTGCAGGCAAGGCCATGGCATCTCCCCAATTCAACACACTCCAGTGACTCTCTATTACCAACAGGATTAAATAAAAAAAAATACTCTCTTTGACATTTAAAGCTTCACAACCTGGCTCTTTCCTACTTTTCCTGTGTACCAACATTTTTAAAATTTTCTCTCCACATATTCTACAATCTAGGGACAATTGACCTTCATGCTATTCCTAGAACAAGATACCCCATCTCCCAATCTGTGTTTTTTCACTGGTCATCTCCCATGCATGAAATGTTCTCCCATCTCTGTTTTCTGATTTTCTTCAAGACTTTGTGAAGCAGGAGAACCTTGGACACAGTTAACAATAATAATGTACACTGATCAGTTGTGAGTGACAATTACTATCGGCAGTGTAAGCATCCAAGACAACTCCAAGAGATTTGTGATGAAAAATACTATCCATCACCCTAGAAGAAACTGATGGAATCTGAATGCAGAGGGAAACATACCATTCCATGAGTTTTTTTTTTTTCTTGTATGAGCAGCATGTCTTCTTTTACATCATGATGGATGTGGAAATGTGATTGGCATGATAGCCCACGTATAACTTCTAGCATATTGCTCATCATCTTGGGGAAGGGGGAAGGGAGGGAGAGAATATACATCTTGGAATATCAGAAAATTATTATTAAAAATCGTATTGACACATAATCTGGAAGAGGAAAAAAATTTAAATAGGATTAAGTGAAGCACATTAGTCAGTCAGTCAACAATATGCTGAGCACTATGATAAGAACTGGAAATAAAAAGAAAGGCAAAAAATACAGTTGAAACCTAGGTCTATGGAGGGAGCTTCCATCTACTTTACTACTCTGCAATTCCAAATGAAACTAACCTAATTTCTCCTCCATTTGAGAAACCTTAAAAGATTTGAAGAAAACTAGTACATCCACCCTTCTGTTCTCCAGGCTAAATATACCCAGTTGGCTCCATTGATTATAAAAGGGTAGTTTTTCAAGTTGCCTTAAAATATCAATTGCCTTCAAGAACTTTTATGTTCAACAATATTTTTAGTAGCTTTGTAGGGGTAAAGAACTGGAAATCGAGGGGACACCCATCAATGGAGGAATGACTGAACAGGTGGTGGGTTATGATTGTGATGGAATATTATTGTGCCAAAAGAAAAGATGAGCAACCTGATTAAAAATCAAACGTGGAAAGAACTACATGAGAGATAATGAATGGCAAAATGAGTAGAACCAAGAGAACATTGTATATAGCTACAGATTTAATACTGGAAGAATAACTTGTGAATGTCATTTCCAGAGAATGAACTCAGAAATGGAAATAAAAGATATAATTTATCTCTCTCTCTCTCTCTCTCTCTCTCTCTCTCTATATATATATATATATATATATATATATATCTGTTTACTAGATGATACCTTCTATGGTGCAGGGGAAAAAAGGAGGAACTGAGATACTTGCAAATAAATGACATTAATAAAAATGCATCAATTTAATGTTCCCTAAAATATGCTAACCATATATGGTCTGAGCTGAGAAGAGTATAATGAGACCTTGAGTATTTTGGACAGTGTGGTTGAGTTGTTTCAGTCATGTCCAACTCTTTGTGACCCCATTTGGGGTTTTCTTGCAAAGATACTGAAGTGGTTTGCCATTGCCTTCTCCAGCTCAGTGTTTGAGGAACTGAGGAAACTGAGGCAAATAGGGTTAAGTGTTAAGTTAAGTTTCAAGTAGAGCAAGTATGTGTGGATTTTAGCTCTTTGGAGAAGGTACCAGCCAGAGGATACCAAAGGTAAAGGAGCCTGGCCAGAGAAAAACAAGGTCTCTTTATGTCCTAAAGTTCTGGCCACATAGGATGAGACTAAACTTGCCCCTGTGGTTTGTTGACCATCTGGTACCCAAAGGAATAAGTTCCTACGGTGGTTCCCACCCCTTCCCCCCACAACTGAGAAGCTCACTTCTTGCTCATCTTAGCATCAGTGTCTCAGACCATAACTGGGAGTCTAGACCATGGTTTTTTGTATCCTGCAGCACTTACAATAAAGCCAGTTTTGTTCAGATCCTCGGGTTTTTTTTTCTTTTTCTTTTTAACAGTTGGCACCCTGAAGATGGATCTGAGAACATGGATCCCTGAAGCCTGGGCTCCCCCTCAGCCAAGCACCCAATGCTTCTGAGCTAGATAAAACTCTACTTTTAGGAGGTTCCCTCCCCTTTTTTCCTTCTAGGCCCTTTTCTGTTTTGTTTCATGTTTGTTCTGTATTGCTTTTTTTCCTTGTTTCTGCTTCATAGGTACCACAATTTTTTTTCTGTTTTTTGCTTGAAAGGTTTTTTTTTTTTGAAGTATTTAAGTAGGGATTTAAATAGGTAGAAAATTACTTAGTTTTGATTTCAGTGGTTAGACCTATGGATGGCAGATTTGCTGTTGAGACAAGTGGTCTAGTTTCCTGGAGTAGATTGAGAAGCTTCAGAGAAAGGACACTTAAAAAAAAATCCTTATCTTCTGTCTTAGAATCAATACTGTGTATTAGTTCCAAGGCAGGAGAGTGGTAAGAGCTAGGCAATGGGGGTCAAGTGACTTGCCCAGGGTCACACAGCTTAGAAGTGTCTAAGGCCAAATTTTAACCCAGAACTTCTCATCTCTGGAACTGACTCTCAAGCCATTAAGCCACCCAGCTGCTCCCAAAGGATCCTTTTAAAAGACCTGTGCTGGCTAATTGTCAACCAAGAATGGCTCAAATAGGCAGACAAAGCATCAGGATAAATCAAGAATTATCAAAATTGCTTGATTTTTCCTGGTCTTGAGTGAAGGGATTACAGCAATTTGTTTAAAATTAAAAGGAAGAATAACTTCATTTCAGGTTGTTTTTTTTGAAAATTGCTTAAGTGTCTGTGGGAGCCAGCTGAACCCCATCCCACTCACATCTGTCTGTCTATCTGTCTGTCAATTATATATAAGTAGCTTGGCTTCAAAAGAAGTTCATAAAATTTTTTATGATGTTTTAAAGTAAGCTAACTAATTTATTAGAGAATAGCCAAACAATAGGATCTGTAGGGACTACTTACAAATTATTCACCAGCAACTATCAATATCTTCAAAGGACTCTCCTTATTTAGGGAAGAAATCAGATTTAGGGACTTAGATTTTTGATACTATACAATTTAGATTTCAAAATTCATAACAACAGGTTAAATATTAGGCAAAGAAAAATAGTCTTTAAATTTAAAAAGGATATTTAGCTTTACCAGGGCTAATTCAGTTCTGTTTAAATATATTATTGATAAGGATTTTGCAAATTGTTGTGTGTAACTCACAGATACTTCCGACAGAGTAGGAAGAAAGCTAGGCTACTGAACAATAATATCATGGGAGAGCAAACAACTGTTCTGACCAAGACTTTACTAATCAGCTACAGCAGGAAGGAGAGCAAAGGGAAGGCATGCTCTCTAAACACCTTGCCATATGTGGGCTTCAGGACCTGCAGCCCCACTCTCTTCCTCAGTCTCTCCTGTACACCTAGGAACAAATTCTATATTAACAACCACAACAACAAAACCACCCCTTTAAATTTAAAACAAATAGAAGGACATCTCTATCATTGCTTCTTTTGTAAATGAAGGAGATCCTTAAACTCAGTGTTTTCGTCCAAAAGAGCCTGTTTCTGCTAAAATCTGCTATTTCTGTTCTCTGTGTACCTGTACTTTTGATCTACATTTCCTCTTTTTCCCTATGAGGGACCCAGAGAAAATAATGCTAGAAGAATCTGAAAATAGCAGTGGTATTAATAGTTTAAAATCCAAAAGGATATAAAGGAGATACTCAAATTTAATCCATTATTTGTACTTTGTGTTGGCCTGCTTTATTTATCTGTTTTATGTTTTTTTTTCCCCCTTGGTCTGATTCAACCAAGAGAGAAAAGATTGTAAAAAGTAAAACTTTTAAAACCCGCAAGAATAATAATGATAATAATATTATCTGCTTATTCATTCACATGTCCTAATTTTCAATGATGGACACTTTGAAAAGGACTAAAAACAAAGGACAGACATTAAATTAATAAGAAACTAATCATATGGCAAAGAGAAGTACTTAATTTCCCAGCTGGATTTTCTAAATTGTGTTTATTTCAAAAACAAAATGAGTGTGTGAAAGTAACAAATCTTAATTCTTAGTTGTGCAAAACTTATAAGACTTTCAGGTTCTGAATTTGGAAATCATTTCAATATTTGCAACTGTCAGACTTCATAGGAGTACAGATGCCTTTATGTATTGTTAATTTTAAAAGTTTTAATAATCTCATGATAATAATTGTGCAATTATTCTCTTATTTAAAGGAATATGCTTCTAAATTATATGGTACTATCATGAGAAATTCTTCTAAATAATTGCAAAATTACTTCCCTGTAGCCCTGATCATAACTTAACAATTTGGTTTAATGAGATATTATTTGGTCTACCTAAAGTGACATTGACCTCAAAAGTAAAAGTGCTTTTCTCTAACTTACCCCTCTAAAAGAATAAAGTTATATAATTCAAGCTCTCCGTTTATTTTGAATTTTCAAGCAAATCATGGTAGTAATCATGAAAAGTTAGTTGAAATGTAAAGACTATCAACTTAATACTAACTATAATACTTAAAGGGTTTTGATAAATATATTGTTAATGATCTAGATCTTGGAAAAAGTAAATTAAGACTTGAGAGAGTTTTCAGAATAATGTCCCCCAAAATCCCATGTTAAAATCTTTTTAAAAAATTTTTAAACCCTTACTTTCCATTTTAGAATCAATACTGTGTATTGGTTTCAAGGCAGAAGAGTCATAGGGGCTAGGCAATGGGGATTAAGTGACTTGTCAAGGTCACATAGCTAGGAAGTTTCTGAGGTCAAGTTTGAACCCAGAACCTCTCATCATTGGTTTTGACCCCCCCTTCTCTCAACTCCAATGTAAAATCCTTTTACAGTTACATTTCAAAAATATTCTTAGCACTTAGCACTTCAAGATACTGTCTAAAAATGAAATATTTTTACAGAAACTTTGCTCTGAAAACTCTTCATGATCCCCTTGTTATCTTTTAATTGGGAAAATAATAATTGTATTATTATTATAGGTCTGCAAACCTTACTTCCTTAAATGTACAATTTAAATGTACTTCCTTAAAATGTGCAATTGTGAGAGGTTGCTAGCTACTGCTTGCTGAGTTTGAAATTCTGAAATCTTACAGTTTGAGGAGACTTTCCCAATCACCTTAGAAGATTTTGTAATTTAAGATTAAAATTTCACCTGTAGAATTTTGATTTTTTTCTCTTCAAATGTTGGTTCATATCATAGTCTTATAAATCCTCTAAATCTATAAATCCTATAAAAGTGATCTCTAATTCAAATCCCTGTTTGGAAAAAAAAATCTGCTCATCAGAGATTGGATTGCCATCACAAATATATGAAAACTCCCTTTAAAGCAAAAACTCACCATAAATTATCTCATTTCTTAAAAAAAGACAATAATAATAATTTACTTATTTTTCTCCGAGTCTTCTTAGGACTTCCTGAAATGGTTGTATTGAAATGCTTTCTGACCCTTCTTTAGAGACTTAAATTCTGACATGATTCATTTTGAGGAACTAGGATATCTTCCACTCTCAGTGTAATAATTCTTTACTTAAATTATAGATTTCCTTTGAGACTATTTTGAGTCACCACTTAATTAAATTCTCTTTTATTATGCTTTTGTCCTTTCTGTTGGTTACCTGTATACTATTACTACTATATCTTAAACCCCCACTACTTATATTTCTTCTCTCTATTATTTCAGATCTCTTTTATTTCAGATTCCCTTTCTTACACTTATTTGACTAGAATTTAGGGCACCCTTAATATGATTTCTAACACACAAAAAAGAAATAGACACCCAGATAGCCTACATTTACCAACAAGGTTTTGCTATTTGGGACTCAATACCGAGGACTTATTTTGGGATATTTCTAAGGTCTTCCTTTCAGGTATGAATGTCAGATCTCTTCTGAGGCTATCAAACCACTCATCGAGATGAATGACTTCCAAATATAGATGGCTTCTGTCTCCATTTGTGCCTGGGTAACAGTTGGCGGAGTGACCTTGCTAAGACTAAGCTAGATGTCCCCCTGGACTACAAGACCATCCAAGCTGAATCCAAGCCAGACTGGAACATTCTGTCATTCCTTTGCCTCCCTCCAATCTTTGCCTGAGACTAAACAAAGGCTTAATCATATTTCCTTTTTCCCTCTTATATAGCAAGCTCAATTTTTGTTAGTCCAAATTAATGTTCCATTTTAACTTCAGTAGCACATCACATTTTTTATGGCCCATTCTCCTTTTCATTGCTTTCTCCTAAAAAGGGCTAATTTCTAACATACATCTTTTACCTTATTTCTGCCCTATTTCATTGTCCCCTATCTGTGCATGAGAAGCAAATCCTTCTAGTCTCTTCTCCTCACAAGGGGGGGATTTTTTTTCTTAGATGACTTAAAATTTTTTCTTGAATTTGAATTTTTTGAAGTTTTCAACTTCTTTTTTCTTGTTGATAACTCTACTCTCAGCCTCGTTCTTTCCGAATATCTTCTATTGTTTCTCCTTCTGTGACTTATAACAAAAAGAGCCATCCCCGATCAGTTATAAAAATAAATGATGTTGGTGCCTCTGTGCCACCTGGGTGACTTTTTAAATTGGAAACTTTTGAAATTTTAAAAATTCAAGTTGAGATCTTAGTTAAGTTTGCAAAGTGATGTTCTTCTCTCTTCTTTGCTGCCTGCAACTTTAAATTCACTCAGAAACCATATCACTTTTCTTAAGTCAATGGTTAAAGTTACAGTTAAAGAAGCCTCAACTTGTGGATGCCCTCTCATAATTCACTTTTATTTATGACTGACCCTGTTGATTTTTAAAATTGAAAATGGAAATTTTTCTTAAATTTGACATTTTCTATGCCACTAGTGAGCAAGTTCTTTACTAGCAAGAGAGAGAAATTCCTGTCTTCCCTTTTTACTATCCTGCTCATGGTAAGGGTCTTTAATAGCACTGAATATTTTCAGAAGAAACCTTTGTTCCCCATACTTGGCCTCTCATGTTGCTGCAAAACATTCCATCTAAGGATGTAAGCAGAAAGGTGTGGTGTCCAGAGCCTCTGCAGCTCTTACAAGGCTAAACTTCTCACATCTGATCAGAGAAGTGAGGGAGTTGGTTCTGAAAAGATACTATTTTCTGATAATAAATGAGACTGTTGGGAGATCTCTTTGTTTAATATCTTGCAGCTCCATCTGTCATGTCTCATCAAGAGCCACACTTTATAAAAGGTATGTTATTTTCCCAATTATATGTAAGAGCCACACTTGGAATATCAAACATTGTGCCTGAAGAACATTGCAGATGAATTTCCTCTCCTGGACATCCCTACTACTCCAGATCATCACCAGCATCAGCTGATTTCCTCCAACTCAGCTTAGAACAGGGGATACCAAGGATTCTTCTTCCTAGAATCTCAGGTGATTTCTACTTCTGTATTCTGTTAGAGAACACTCAAGAAAGAGAGGAGAAAGTGAGAAAATTAAGCAAAGGAAACCACGTAGGTGATTTTCAGGGTTTTCAAGAGTCCAAATTGATGAAGTTCATCAGAGACTGAGGAGACAAAAATTTTGAAATATTTGATGAACCAAGATACTGGTCTAGGATCTACTTCTATATCCAAGGAGAGACAGGATCAAGGATAATCAAGGGGGATACATAAGGATTAATGGGAAATAAGTTGGAAAATAAAAACCTGAATAAGAAAACTTAAGAAAAAGAAGGTTGTTGGTGAGATAAGGAGGAAAAAGTAAGAGTAACATTTGGTGGATAAAGTGAGTTAATAGAGTAGATTGGTGAGTGGGTCAAATTGGTGAAACGATGTTGGTGAAAAGTTAAAGAGGAGATGAAAATGCTGTGGAAAGAAGGTTGAATGTGATCTTTGAAAGTTTTAATTAGATACTTAGCATTAATATATCAATATCCACAAATATTTTAAATCTAAAAAAATCTCAATTATGGAGAATAAAGGAAATTGCAAAGGACATTTCATTGTGTGATATTTGCATATTTATCACAAGTGACTTATATAGCTATCTTTTAGCTATATTATATTATTAGCTAGAATATGTGAAAAGACTTAAAGAGTGCTTTTCCAGACTTCAGGGTATTAGTGATGATGAATTGTTCCTAAAGGAAACAGAAGCAACATTTCAGAGGGTCAACAAGATTCATAGGTAGAGGAGGAGAGACTAGACAATTTTCAGGACATTGGAAGAATATAATTCAGAGGAGAAAGGGAAGTAAAGGGGCAGCTATCCTTTTGGACAATTGGAGCTATATAATCTGATTTGAGGGTCTCCTTGGATAGAAGGAAGCTGGGTGCTCTGAGAAGGAAGAAGAGGCTTGTCTAGAAATGGCAGAGCAGAGCTACAAAAGTGATTAGGTGAGAGAACATCTAGTGTGGGCAAGAAAACAATTGAAGAGTAGTTGTAGTTGGTTATTCCTTTCTGACTATTTCAACTATTTGTTGAAGCAATAATAATGATGAATTGCCTTTTGGGGCATGTGTCTAAATCAAAACAGAGAACTCTCGAAGCCTTATCATAACAAATGAAAACTAACCATTCCTGGAGATTCACATGGACACACATGATACTGCTAGCAAGAATTTTTAATTATGAAGTCTTAGGTAAGAAAATGAAAATTATAGAGGCACAGTTTGTATTTTCTTCAATGTTGCCCACTGAAGGCAAGGAAAGTAGAGAAAAAAATTATTTTGGGAAGTGAACAGCTGTTTAAGAATATGGTATTTGAGAATTTGATACTTGGACTTTAGGACCATTGCTTAAAATATCAAGATGATAGATTCCTAGTCAGAGATGGATTATTCCTAACAAAAGCGAGTGAGAATGTATTTTTGACTGTTAGCAAGTAAACATTTATTAAGCACTTACTAGGTGCCAGGCACTTTGTTAAATGCTGGGAGTTTAAAGAGAGGCAAAAGACAGTCTTTGCCCCCAAGAAGGTCACAATGTAATTGAGGTGAGAATGAGCAAACAAATATGTACAAATGAGCTATAGGCAGGATAACTAGGGAATCATCAATGGAGGCTAGGCACTAGAATGAAAAGGGAATGGGAAAGGCTTCCTGAAGAATGTGGGATTTTAGTTGAGACTTGAAGGAAGCCAGGGAAGGTAGGAGGTGAAGAGAAAGAGCTCTCTAGGAATGTGGGAAAGCCAGAGAAAATGCCTGGAGCTGAGGGGTAGAGTATCTTGTCTCAGGAACAGCAAGGAGGCCAGTGTCACTGGACTGAAGTGTGTGTGTGTGTGTGTGTGTGTGTGTGTGTGTGTGTGTGTGTATGTGTGTGTGTATTTAAGATATAAGAAGACTAAAATGGTGGAAGGGACTAGATTTGCTTTGATCTTAGAGGAGATAGGGAATCACTTGTTTGTTGGGTATGGAGATGACATAGTTGGACCTGTACTTAAGGAAAATCATGGCTGAATGGAAGATGGATTGGAGTGAGGAGAGACTTGAAGCAGACCCGCCCGTAGGTTATTGCAGTAATCCAGACATGAGTGCCTGCACCAAGATGGCGGCATTGTCATAGGAGAGAAGGGCATGTGTTGGTGTTGCAAAGGTGAAACCAACAGGTCTTGGCAATGGACTGGATATTGGGGGCAGTAAGGGATAGTGAGGAATCAAGGATGACACCTATATTTAGAACCTGGAGGACTGGAAGGATAGTAATGCCCTTGACAGAAACAGGGAAGTTTAGAAGGGGAGGAGGGTTTAGGAAGAAAGATAATGAGTTCAATTTTGGACATTTTGAGTGAGTTTATGATTTCTATTAACCATTAAGTTTAAAGTGTCTTAAAGGCATTTGGAGATGTAAGAATGGAGGTCAGCAATAGAAAAGAATAGGTTAGGTATATTCAAGAATAATAAGTATAGAGAGGATAATTAAATTCATAAGAGCTGATGAGATCACTAAATGAAGTAATGTACAGAGAGAAGAGAAGAGGGCCTAGGACTCTAATAGGAACCTCTATAATTAGTAGATATGACCTAGATGATGATCCAGCAAAGGAGAATGAGAAGAAACAATTGGATGGTCAGGTGAGCCAGGAGAGAGTAATGTCCTAAAAACCTAGAGAGAAGAGAATATCAAGAAGAGGTTGATCCACAGTGGCAAAAGCTTCAGAGAGGTCAGGGAGAATGAGGGTTGAGAAGAGGCCATTGGATTTGGGAACTGAGGTAGTATTAGTAATTTTGGAGAGAGTGGTGTCAGGGAGATGATGAGGAAGGAAGCCAGGTTGTAGGAGATCAAGGAGAGAGTGCCAACCTAACCAAAAGTGTTTTAAATGAAACAGGATGAAGAGAGAGAAGGTTATATATTTCCTCTAATCTAAATATCATAGTGAATACGTGAAGGAAGTAGCTGATACATTCAGATTTTCACAAGAGACAAAATCCAAGAAAGGGACCAGTAATGAAATCTAATGTCTATGCATAAATGAACAAAAGAAATTAGAGATTCTAAATTAGATATTCTAACATATGGAAGCAAATTGACCTCATGCTATGTGGTAGGATGAAAACCATTACTAGAAAATATCTCTGCATGGTTATGCCTTATTCAAAAGAAAATATGATAGGTAAAAGAAGTTGTAAGTTAGCATTGTATATTCAGAAAATATGCTTGTGAGGAAATCTTGGAACCACAGGAGGCTTGTTGGAGGCTAGGTAAAGGACAATGCGAGGGGGGGGGGACAGGAAATATTGTCATTGGAGTACAGATAACCTGAAAAGAAAGAAGAAATAGATGAGAATTTGGATAAAGGGATAGCAAACTTGGCACAGAGGTAGAATATAGTAGGGCTGGAAGACTTTAGAGAAATAATAGAGGGCCTCTCAAGTTTATTGAGAGACAGAGAGAGAGACAGAGAGAGAAAGACAGAGACAGAGAGATAGAGTTAAAAGTTTTAGATCTAGGCTTAAAGGAGATCACTTCGGCAAGCTGAGTTGAGGTTAGACTGGACTTGGGAGAGACTTTAATCAGGGAGTCTAACCTGTATGCTACTGCAATTGTCCAGGTATGAAGTGATGAGGCTCCACCAGAGTGGTAACCATGTGAGTGGAGAAAAGAAATTGTGAAGATAGAAATGATAATACTTGATGACAGATTGATCCCACAGGCTAAAAGCAAGTGAGGAGTGAAAGATGACTCTGAAATTCAGAGCCTGAGTGAATTGGGAATTCAAGAGAAGAAAGGATTTTGGAAGAAAGAAAACAAGTTCTATTTTAAATTTTCAAAGCTGGAAGAAACAAAGAGGGTAAAGTCTATGTGCAACTGATTCTCAGTTACAGGGAGGAAGTGGTTTCTGGGGTGGAAATAATGGGAACTGGGACAAGTGATCCCTTCTTAGAGTTATGGAAGAGAAAGAGGGGAAATCTGGACATAATCCATCATGGACCTTAAATTTCAGTAGAACAAATGTCAAATACTTCAGAGGAAAGATAGGAATGGAATGGGAGAAGCTTAACAATGAAATTTTGAAGACACGAAAGAAAACAATTTCAGTGAACAGGATCAATGAGATGTCTCTGGAGAAATTGATGTGGATGCACAGGTCACTCATTAACCAATTTAGTCATTAAAGGAAGTATATGGAAGATGGGATCAAGGATAGGTAATGGAGGATGTATCTAAAGAGTATGGCATAGTATTTTAGAAGAGTGTCAAGAGTGCTAAAACTAAGAATGAATTGAGGTTAGTGGAAGAAGCTAAAGGCGAAAAAAAAAAGATTTTAAAATTTCTTTGGGGAAAAAGGGATCAAAGGGGATGGGAAGGACCCCCTTTTTAAAAATCCCCATATTCTTTCTTAGAATCAATACTTAGCATTGGTTCCAAGGCAGAAGAAAGATAAGGGCTAGGCAATGGGGATTAAGTGACTTGCTAGTAAGTCTCTCAGGTCAGATATGAGCCCAGGACCTCCTGGCTCTCTATCCACTGAGATACTTAGCTGCCTCTGAGAAAGCCCTATGCTGAGGGTGAATGGAATTATAATAACTAGCAAAACTGAGAAAGCTTGGAAGTCTCATTCTTATTTTTCTCCTGTTTTCATTCCAAAATCCTTTGCCCTGGAAAGGGCAGAACAAAAATGACTAATAGGGAGTCGATATACAAGATATGCAATGAGAGAGTATGAGAGTACTGCACAACCCTTGATGAGTTTAGATCACTGAATTCAGAAGAACTGTATCTTCAGATCTTGAAAAAACTGCAGATGGAATAACTGAGCCATGATCAGGATATTTGAAAGAATATGGAAAACAGGGGAGGGGTGACAAGATTGGAAAAGACTAAATATTATAATGATATTCTCTCTGGTTCTGTCTCTCTGCCTCTGTCTTTCTGTCTGTTTCTCTCTCCTTTTCTCTCTCTTTTCTCTCCTTTTCCCTATCTCTATCTTCTTGACTTTCTTTCTTTTGTTCCTCTCTCTCTTTCCTTCCTTCCCTTCCTTCTTTCTTTTTTGGCTGGGAAACAGTTATCTGATTTTATTACAAAGTTATTTTTAAAACGTTTCTTTATGAATCATTCCAAACTGTTGGCAAGTACGAATTATCTTCATAAATATTTTTTGAGGTAGAAAAAGCCCAACATGTCTTCTCCCAACCCAACCAGTAGTTAAATTGAAAAAAAAAGCTTACAGCACAGTACAAGAAAATAGCACAGTGTTGAAAATGGCACATGTTTTATGATTTTAGGTTATACAATGATTAAAGAATAGGTGTCTTGGGATTTTGCTAAGCTAATTCCCCAGGCAAGTGGGGATTTTAAGAATGCATCTCTTTTCTAGACTATTAATTTGTTTTTGGATTAGGTCATATTATGCTTCAATTTTTGAAAATTTGTCAATGGAACTTCAAATCAATGAATCTCCCCATTAGAAAGTTTCACTTGAAGTAAAATGGGCAGCTACAAGAATTGTTCCTAAAGATTATAGTGGCAAAATCCATCACAAACTTTTTGGTCATCTCAACCCCTTGAGATCTTCCTTAATAACCACTCAGGACATTACAGAATATGACCTTGTTCAGGTACTGCATGGGCCCAGGACCCATGAAAGTCAGCTGGCATCTTTCATAGGCTCTCTTGGGCATCAGGCCAGAGGGATGCTGGTTTGAATGAAAGGGTGCCCAGACTGCTGAGCATCTCTGTTCTAATTTTCAAAAAAGGGAAGAGACCTTAGTCTCTAGCATTGTACAAGACAGTAAAAGCCAGTGAGTCTGATTTTAGTTCCTGAAAAAATTCTATAGCAGATCATTAAAGAGAGATTGTTAAAGATCTAGAAAGGGAAGTGGTGATTACAGAGAGTCAGTGGACATCATCAAAATTACTCATTAGTCATGACAATCATAATCTCATTTTTTCCTTTACAATTATCTCATACTATTCTTGTGGAGTAGATGGAAAAAATATAGAAAGGTGATAATACAGTGGGATAGATTGAGGATTGTTAGGATGGCTGAACTCAAAATAATGGATGTTAATGGTTCAATGTCAACATGTCAGGACATCTCTAATGGAGTATCCCAGGGTTCTTTGTTTGGCTTCATTATGTTTAACATCTTTTCATTTACTTAGATAAAGAAAACAAAAGATAAAACAAAAGAAGCAACCAAATGCAATCATGGGCTGCATTGCTATGCATTGGGCATAGCTTCCAAGAATAGGGTGATGATCATTCCACTGTACTTTGCCCTCAATAGACCTCATGCAGAATATTGCATTTAAGTTATGGGTGCCATGATTTAAGAAAGACATTGCTAAGGTGGAGAGTGTCCAAAAGGAAAGCAACCAATTTGGTGAAGGGCCTTGCTTCCATGTTATATGAAGATTGATTGAAGTAAATGATAATGTTTAGTCTGGAAATGAAAAAACTCAGTGTAAACATGATAGCTATCTTTAGGTACTTGAAGGATTATTATATGTTTTGTTTGGTCCCAGGGGATAGAAGTAGTAGAAATTATTGTATTACATTGTATAAAAAAAGGTCAATGTAAGTTTGACATCAGGAATTGGAGCTACTCATAGTTGGAATAGACTTCTTTAAGAAATAGAAGATTCTCATTCAAGCTTAGAGGCTGAATGATCATCTACAGAGTATGTGATAGTAGAGTTTCTTCTCATTTATGATTTGGATTGGGTGACTGTTGAGGTCCTTCTGACTTTCAAATTTTGTGATTTTTATGATTCTTGCTTTGTTTACTCTGTTCTCTCTTTTCTTTTAAAGACTGATAAAAATTTTAATTGAGTATTTTTGTCAGTCAACAAACACTTATTAAAAATTTTAAACCCTTACCTTCCATCTTAGAACCAACATTGAGTTTTTGGTTCCAAGCAAAAGAATGGTAAGGGATAGGCAATGGAGGTTAGGTGACTTGCCCACGGTTCTTGCTCTCTTTTCTTTAAAACCTTCTGATGATTTGGTTCTCACTCCTTTTTTCCCCCAAGGATTTAAGGAATCCTCATCATTATCTTAAGGACATTTGTTATTCATGTTATAAGGGAATGGTGAGTTTTTTGGTCCTTAAGATACCACATGCTGGTTGAGAAGTTTTTCTTTCCCCATTTGAGTGCAAACTCCTTAAGAGTGGGAACTTCCTTACTTTTATTTGTATCCCCAGGATTTACTCAGTATTTGGTTTAGAGTAAGTGCTTAACTCCAAAGATTTTCTTATTGATCTACTTATGTATTATCATTATCATCACCATCATGATCAGCAGCAGTCCTCATTCTTCTGTAGACTGTCTTCAGATGGAGGTGTAGACCTGGACAGTGAATTCAATGAATGTTATTCATTCTATCAACTGCTAGTTCTCTATTTTACATCTTCACTCTATCCACTGATTCCTACCTGCATTCTTACAAACATTCTCAGTAATCTCCTGTGCTTACAACATTTTTCCTGTCTCCTAGTACCCCAGTATGCTGTCATTCTATTTCTTCATTTCCCTCCAGGGCACCCTTCTGACTCATCTCCACAGGACTTGGTCTATCATGTCCCCTGCACACCTTTTCACACTGGAAGTGCCCTCAGCTTCTGAGGCCTCACTGTCTGATTGGCTGATAGGAAGCTCAGACCAGAGATGTGCCCATTCCTCTCCAGACTGCACTGCTGGCTCATCTCTATAGGACTTTCTTTGTGATGCCCCTAAGTATTGTTAGATTTAAAATGGTTGAAGGCCTTAAACTGTAACAGTTAAAAGAGTGATGTTCTAAACTGTAGTGAGTTAAAATGGTGGAAGATATAAATTGTGATAGATATAAGAGAGGGTGAGTAAATTTGACGGCAGAAAATATGTTTCACTACAGTGTCTTGGTTTTTAAATCAAATATAAGGTGGTCACCAGGGAAATATTCCCAATTATTCAAATACCCAAGTCAACTGGGTTTTATAGAGATTTTAATTAATACAAATGTGGAATTAAAGAAAAGAGAGAAAGAGAGAAAAAGGAAATAAGTATGAAGGGCCTTAAGCCAACATGGCCTAGACCTGAGTCTTAAGAGAGAGAGATCAGTCAGTCAGTCTTTTAACACTCACCACAAGGTCTGTCTAAGCAAGGATTCTAGTGACACCAGGCCAGCTCCATCTCAGCTGACTTCACTAGAGAGAGTTCCAGCCAGAGTCCTCCTTAAAGAGCCTTCCAGCCAGAGACTGTTCCAAAGGGCCTCTCTCCAGAGCCTCCAGAGGGACAGAGTCCCCTCAGAGGAGCTCCAGCGAGACCTCCTTAGAGATTGTCCTCCAAGAGCTTCTCTTCTCCAGAGCCTCTCTCAAGAGATTCTTCCCAAGCGATCCTCATCAGAGATCCTCCAAAAGGATTTTTTTTCTCAAGAGCTTCTGCTTTTTCTTATATAGGGGTTTTTCTCCCATGTCACCTCCCCTAAGACCTTACATCTACCAATCACTGTAGATGTTTTCCAAAGGACTGCCCATCTGAATTCCTGCTAAGTCGAGTAATCTCAACAGTAAGTCTGAACCAGAAAAAATGCTGCTGTGTTGACTAATCTCCTCAGTAAATCTGAACCAGTGAAAATACAGCTGAGTCAACTAATCTCATTAAGAGAAAACTTGCCTGACCCTTTTAGGTACCTAGCATCTCATTGTATCAATTCTAAAAAATAGGCATGGCTCAAATAACTCCTTGCCTTATTATAAGCATGGGTCCAAGTACTTTCATTGTTTAGCAAGGAGTTTTCTCCCCTAAAGCAGTCTTAAGTATGGGTGGAGTAGAGGTCCTCCCATTTCTGATCCTGGCGAGTTCTCACATCAAAATGGGGAATGTTTCCCAGTAGGGAATTTGTTCCAATGGAGGATTCCTCAATGTGGAAATTTTTAACATTCACAAGTCTGAGAAATTTCAAGATTTACAGTATCCAGTCTCCTTGGAGTCTTCAGTGGCTGAAACACCCACATGGAAAAAGTTGTGGAGCTTTAGTACCCTGAAGTTTATGTACTGGGCTAGGGGTTTGAAATAAAGAAATGAATAACAATCCAGTCCAGTGGTAGGGATCAGAGTTAGTTCCCAAATCTTGCTCTTCCATTGAAGGCATAAAATTACTCTGAAGTCCTTGTAGAAAAGGTGCCTTATGCATAATGTGAGAAAGAAGGAAACAAACATTTATTAAGTGCCTACTATGTACCAAGAACTGTGCTTTACAATTATTTCATTTGTTCCTCACAGCAACCCAATGAAGTAGGTGCTATTATTATCCCCACTTTGCAGTTGAGAAAACTGAGGCAAACAGACATTAAATGTCTTCCCCAGGGACACATAGATTTTGTCCAAGGTGAGATTTGAACTCAGATCTTTCAGTTTCCAGGCTCAGTTCTCTATTCATTTTTTCACTTAGGTACCCAGATAGTTTTTAGTGTTTTCTGATCCTTACCATCTTCCATTTCATCATGCAATGAATTCTCCATGTGAACAGAGAGAAACCCTCTTTATTGAAACTTCTCCTTTGCTTGTTTTGGCAGCAACAGTAATAGATCCTTCTGTTTTGGATTTTGGATAAGAATGATGGAATGTCAGCAGCCATATGGGAGCCAGAGAAAAATCAGGTTCTGATGCCTCATTCAGTTATCTGGTGCTATAAATGGCAGTGATGGTGGGACAAGACAGCCATAGAGCCAGAGGGAGAGCTGGCAGTCACTATACACAGCAAGAGATGATGTATATCAGCTTAAAAAAGGTGATCTCTAAGCAGCAAAAGTTTCCTAACCTGTAGCATTCCCCCTATCCTTTATAGGAGTCTTAGGCTCTATTGAGGTATAACATCTTTGTGGTTTGGAGCCTTTGGAGGCCTTTGTGCATCTTTTTCTTAGCTATTGTGTTTTTGAACCTCTGAATTTGTGATTATTTCACAGCTATATCCATTTGAAATTTCTGGGTGAAAGTACTGACTAGGGAGAACACTCATCTGTGAAACCCCTGATACCTTAGTCCCATCAGGACATTTAGGCTTATTCCTTAAAGGCAGAATGAAATAGACAATTTGGGGAGTTATCTAGAAAAGGCAGATTATGCCCTTTAACACAGTAAACTGAAAACTGCCAGATTTGGAACCAGGAGAGAAAGGGGTTCAAATCTTGGCTCAGACATTTGCTAGCTCTGTGACTTTAGGCTGGGCTGTCAAAATGGAGTAGACACCATATGAAGGACTTAAGGGTAATTATAGAGGTCTGTCCAGCGGTCAGGGTATGATGGCTCCGACAGGTAATAATCTACATCTTTGGAGGAAGTGTCCACATTGATGAGATCACAGATTTATTGAGATAATTGGCAATAGGTGTGAAGAATTGATTAAATACATAGGCAGGTTATTATTTCTTCACCAAAGGGAAGGTGATACCTGAATTACCTGGCTATTGTTGTGAGGCAGATGTGTACCATGTTGGTCACTGAGAGTAACTAGTCACTAAGTTATTGCTGAGGATCATTCTTTATTTGGTTCCTGGGCACTTATTTTTATCAACGCTACGATTGCTCTTGCTCATTGCCCAATCGTGCCACCATAGTGGAATGGACTCAAGGGTAAGAGAAGACTCTATTTCAGTAAACTTCAAGGGGTGCACAGATGTAGAGATCACTGCCCACAGGGTCTGGAGAGGTTTTGCCCAAGAGCTTTTTAAAGACACTTAATTCATCCAGAGTTCAGAGAACTGTATCAATCATACAATTCCAATATGTTTTCAGGGTGTGTTAATAGAATACAATTTACCAATGAAGCCATGTACATTATCACCGCCATCCTTCGATCCCAAACTTTGGTTCTTTGAAATGAAAACACATGTATAACAACCTCCCAGGAATATTCAGAGCATCAAATGAGATATTTGCGAAGTGCTTAGCATAGTGCTAGGTATAGTAGGTGCTTAATAAATGCTTGTTTCAGTCTTTCCTCATAACCCAGGTAATTAGTTCTTGTAAGAGTTTAGACTACAGTGTTCCAAGAGGTTAATAGCTATAATTTTACACTCAGATAGACAAAGGGTGATAGTCTTTAAACAACATGGATCTTTTGTTTTTACATCATCTTTATTTCTGAATACATGTTCCAAATCCAATTCATCCCTGCAACAATGTAAGAAAATCCCAGTGGAAAAAAAGATAACCACTGTATTTGGTGATACAGAGATAATATTCTACATCTATAAACTTTCATGTCTTCAAAGAGAAGAAAGATACATTTTATCAGCTCTTCACTGAGCCAGAGCTCAGTCGTTTTAATTACTCATTGACCAATTTCTTTCTTTTTTTTTGTATTTTCATTGTTCTAGTTATTATGTACATTGTTTTTCAGGTTCTACTTACTTCACTCTGCTTTTTTCATAAATATTTCCCTGATGATCTTATGACACAAAAATTAATGTTCTATTGCATTATAATGGACCAATATATTTAGCCTTTGCCCCATTGATGGGCATCTACTTTGTTTCCAGTTCTTAAGCCAGCCTTTCATAAAGACATCAATCAAAGGTTAATAGCCCTTAAAAACCTTTAAATACACCAATCATGAGTAGGTATGATATAGAGGCTGGCAGAATTCCAGTGATGTCAGGAACTGAAATAATGGATTTTTTAGTTATTCCAGCAGTTCCTATTGACGTATCCTCTCCCTTCCCTTCACCCCCATCTCCCATTTGGGAACTGGCGATCTGATTAAACCGCCTCTCTCAGGGATCTAGATGATTCTAACCATTAAATCAATATTTAATTAATTCCTTATCACATTTGACATTTCTCTTTGGACAGTCTATTTCTCTGTGAATGAGTGGATTATCAAAACAGTTTCTCATCGAACCCAGTGATGAGCAGGCTTGAGCTTAGGGGATCTATTTGTCTTTCAACTATAGTATAAACATTAAAATCAGAATTTGATACTTTCTGGGCATGTATACTTGCTAGTGTGATACTATGACATTGATCTTTGATCTCCTGCATTTGGATATTTGAGTGTACACACAGGGAGGAAAGGGAAAAAAGAAAACCATTTCTAAAAGCATTTTCTAAAATGCTATATCTTTCTTGGAAGCTAACAACCAGAAAAATGTCAATTGAATCACAGAGCCATCTGGAAAGCCTTAGCAACCAGAGGAACTGTTCTTAGGGAAGTGGTTTTTGTTTTGTTCTGTGCTTTTTTTTTTTTTTTTTGCACTTGAGAAGTGAAGAAAGGAAGAATTCAAATGCTAGACTGCCTTTGGTGTCTCTGATTCCCAGAATGGTCAGCCCCAACCTTTCCTCCCAAAAGCTCATCCAGTCTCCCTTAATTATTTGAAGCCCAATGGTGTCTCTTCTAATACTGTCCTATTGTTAGGCATAGTCTGCACCCCTAATACATTAATAAGCACTTATTAAACACTCTCTAGGCACATTGTGGGTTGAGTATGTAAAAGAAAGACAAAAACAATCACTGCCCTAAAGTACTTATATTTTGATGGAGGAGAAAATATCAACATAAATAGCAAATATAAGATACATCTGGACTAGAAGGAGAGTGACTTGAGAGGAACAGATACTAGCAATGGCGTGGGGCTACCTAGAAAGATTTCCGATAGAATGAACTGAGTCTTGAAGGAAGCCCAGGATTCTGAGGAGCAGAGGTTTTGAGGAGAGTGTCCCATGTCAGCACGAAGGTGTAAAGAAGTGAGGGACAGCAGATAGGGCAGTAAGACTAACCACAGAGTTCATGGAAGAGATTGTGTGAGAAGACTGAAAAGAAAGGAGTCAAGTTTAGAATGCTAAGTCTAGAGGAGTTTATATTTGCTTCTAGAGGTAATAGGGAGCCATTGAAGTTCATCCATCAGAGGGATGACATGGTCAGATGTGCACTTGAGGACAATCACTCTAGCAGCTACATGGAAGATAAATGAGAGGGAGTCCTCCCTATACCCCCTTCTACTCCCAGAGACAATATGCTCTCAAATAGAAGCATTGGATTAGTAACTGTGATCCAGATATGTGGAATGAGATAGAATGTGATCCTATAGGCTACTATTGTAGTTTTTCTGCTTGTATATACATCAAAAAAGAGGTTCTAGGCTACCATAGTATCTACCAAGCATTCCTAGGCTAAGGCCACTGAAGAAGTTACCTATGTGGCACAGTAGACTGAGCTCTGGACCTAGAGTCAGGAAGGCTTGAGTTCAAGTTTGACCTCAGACACTATTAGCTCTATGATTCTACACAAGTCACTTGACCTCTGCTTGCCTGGGGTCAGGAATTTACACACTAACAGGTAGTTCTGATTCACTCTGGTCCATCTTTGTGACTCCAGGAATGGCTGGAAATGTAGGAAATTTAGACCCTGTCATTTATGAGATTATAGTGGGTCAAACTCTCAGACTTACTAAGCTTTTTTGGTATTGCCTGATTTTTTTTTAAGATTCAGAATCTTAACTGTTGCTCTTTTGAAATGGGTGAAGTGTTGGTCAGTTAAGTAGACTTTATCAAGTACCTTTTTGTGTGTCAGGGGCTGTGTTAAATAATGGGTCTCTGAGCCCTTTCCTCGAACTAAGAGGGGAATAGAGAGCTCTTCTCAAGAAAGGAAAAAAAAAACTTCCTAATGATTACTTCTATCCACATATGAAATGGACCATCTTGATAGGGTTCTCCCTCACTAAAGATCTTTAAAATGTAGCCTGATGACTATTTGTTGGGTGTGTTGTCCAGACTACTCATCTGGGTGGGAGTTGGACTAGATAGCTATTGAATGCCCATCCAACTCAAGATGAAGTAATTCTGTAGGGTTAGTATAATGTAGCTTCTGCTTGGGAATTGAAGACTACATAGTTAGCTTTCATACATAGTGCCACCATAAGCCATTGATTCCTGATTAGTAATAGTAGTAAAAACGAACTGATTTTAAAGATAGTGAAGGGCGTGAACTCATGTTATTTGAAGATTGTTTGAAGGAACTGGATATATTTATTTTAAAGTATACAAGAGTCAGAGGAGTGGGGGAGCTCCATAGCTGCCTTCAAGTATTTGAAAGTCTAGCATGTGAAAGAGGGATCAGTCTTGGCCCCAGAAGATAGCACCAAGAACCATAGAAAAAGGGAAGACTTCTCAACAATTGTAGTTGTTCCAAAGTATAAGGGGATGTATTGAGAGTTTAGGTGTAATTCCCATCCTTGGAAGTCTTCTACAGAATATGGACAACCACTTGTCAAGTATATTATGATGGACATTCCTTTTGGACATGGGATGGGTTAGTTGGCCTCTTCCAACTCATGATTTTTTCATTCTGTGAAAATCTATAGATTAAATAAAATTAAAAAGCTTTTGTACAAATAAAACTAATATAACCAAGATTAGAAGGAAAGCAGGAAATTGGGGGAAAATTATATACAGTTTCTTGGTTAGATATCTCATATCTAAAATATACATAGGACTTGTCAAACTTATAAGAATATGAGCCAAGATATGAACAGTTTTTGGATGAAGAAATAAAAGCTATATATAGTCGTAAAGTATGAAAGCATGGTTTAAATTGTTATTGATTAGAGAAACATACATAAAAATCATTCTGAGCACACCTTTTAGATTTGCTATAATGATAAAAGGGCAAAATGACAAATGTTGAAGGGGACCTGAAAAAATGGAAACATTAATGCATGCTGTTGGTGGAACTGTGAACTAATTCAACTTTTTTGGAGAGCCATCTGGAATTATGCCCAAAGAGTAATAAAACTGGGTATATCTTTTGACTCAGCTATACCTCTGTTGGGTCTGTTTCCAAGATGATCAGAAAAAAAGGCAAAGGATCTATCTGTTCTAAACTATTTATAACATCTCTCTTTGTGGTGGCAAAAAACTGGAAATTGAAGGGATGCCCATTAATTGGAGAATGGCTTTGGTTGTGGCATATGATTGTGACAGAATATTATTGCACTGTAACAAATGATGAACAGGTTCACTAAAAACAATGGAAAGAACTAAATGACATCATAAAAAGTGAAATAAGAAAAACAAAGAGAGCAACATATAAAGTAACAGAAATATTGTTTGAAGAATAATTTGTAAATGCACACTTCCAGAGAAAGAAATGATAAATGGAAATAAGTAAAGCATAGTTTCATATATACAAATATCTTTTTGCCAAATTATGCCTTCTCTAGTGTGGGTTGAGGAGGAAGGGAATGAGATACTGGGTATTATAATTTAATAAGCAAACACAATTAATGAATTAATTTTTAAAAAGATATATAGAACAGATAGAAGAGATTCTGAGAGGAGAAAACATTAACAGCTGGGTGGATATATCTAATTTGATATGTCCTAAAGGCTTTTTGTGATTCTAGATTAGAGCTCAGGAGAGGGAACAGGGCTGGATACCTAAATCTAGGAACTGTCTTCACAGAAATGATAATTAAATACATGAGAGCTGATGAGGTCACATTAGATAAAAAAAAAATTAGAAGAGAGAATGTCAGGAAAAAAAGCCTGGGACTCAATGACTTAAAGCTTGTAAACTGTTTTATGTACCTGACTTCATTTGACTCTTGCTATGACCATATGGAGCAGGTTATTGCTGTTCATTCTTTGTTTGGCATCATGAGATTGATATCTTGACTTGTGCCAGAGTCAGCCTCACTCTCTCTTCCAGAGTCATCAATGTCCAGTAGTAAGACAAAAGTCAAGATGTCAGGATGGAATGGATGACCTTGGCATCTCTGATGTCTTACTAAGCTCTAAATTTTCCACAGTGCCTTCATCAGCCACCTTTGTGGCCATTGGAACAAATTGTTTTCACTCACCAATTCCCTTGGAGAAAGTGTTCATTGTCTTGGGTAGACATTCCCCCAATTCACTGATGCATTTGAAGCCCGTCAGTTACTCTCAACCTAGATTAACCCACTTGCCAAGATGATTTTACCAGTATATGGCCGCTGCACAATCAGTTTCTTGTAGCCTTAGGGGATAGTTGGGTAAAGACTGGACACCAAGTTTGGACCAGCAACTCTGAAAAGGACTTGGCAAGTGCTCACACCAGAGGTGCTAGTCCTCCCTGAACCCCCCATATGCCCCATGGGACAGGCGAGGGAAAAGACTATGAAAAGTTGAGGGTCTGGTAAGTCATATATTGGCAAGGGAGAGAGGCAAGTTATGAATACCAATTTTCTTGAGGTATTCCTGTGCTTTCTATTCACTGTATCATCTCATTTCTTTTCTTTTTTAAAAATTTTATTTAATTGATTAATTTATTTTTATCATCTTATTTCTATTGAGACTCACCATAGTCCAACTCATAAGTTTATACAGATTCTATAGTTGTTGTTTTTTTGAACCCTTACCTTCTGTCTTGGAATCAATACTGCATTTTGGTCCCAAGGCAGAAGAGTGATAAGGGCTAGGCAATGGGAGTAAGTGACTTGTCCAGGGTCACACAGTTGGGAAGTGTCTGAAGCCAAATTTGAACCTAGGACCACCCATCTCTAGGCCTGGCTCTCCATCCACTGAGTCACCCAGCTGTCCCCTGCTTGTATAGATTTTAGTGCTACTGTGTATGTGTGTGTGTTTTTTAAGCCAAGGGAAAACTCATTTAGCTACCGGAGGAAACACTTATTTAAAATATTCCCTATTCATCTTTTTCTAAGACAAGCCTGAAAACCACAACAACTGACTAAGCAACCTATTCTCACTGATTTTCCCCAGGGTTAGATAGAAAGGGGGAGATGGGAGATGACTCACAAACTTTTAATGAGCTACCAGTACCTACTTCTAGGCACTGAATTAATTAGCAACCACAATTATGGCTGGACTTCCCAAGAGCAAGATGAACAAATCCCTTGTACCAAGCTTCACAGCCAGCACAGAAGCCCGGGTCATCCAAACATTCAAATTCTTCCTCATCCATTACCAAGTTCTCTCTCAGGGGGCCTGAAATACACATTATCCCTAATTACCAGGGCTCTTTTCACCTTATAGCAAAGATGTCTTAATGGGATAATCAAAGGAAAACCAAGTGCTGCTACTGACTAAAGGCACAGTAAATAACAACAACAACAACAACAATAATAATACACAGGTTTTTAGAGTGCTTTAAACTTTGCAAAGTGCTTGGATAATGCAGTATTATCTCTATTTTGTATCTTGAGAAACTAAAGTTAAGAAATGAGGTTTAATGAATTTCTTGGGGTTCCTGACACTAGTAAATACTTCAATGGAGCCTAGAATTCAGATCTTTTAACCCCAAAATATCTTACTACAACACTTAGTTTCAATTTTTTTTCACAGTCCAGACCTGTGGTTCATTACTATAAGGAGCTCCCAGTATGGAAACTTCTTTCACTGGTGTAGAAAGGGACCTCATCTGTGATTTAGATAACTTAGACAGCTGCCTGGGGCAGCTGAAAATTAAATTAAATTGATTTAATTTAAATTGATTATTAAAATTAAAATGATTTGGCTGTAGTTGAAGTGAATGTGTCAGAGGGGCAGTCCTCGAACCTAGCCTTCTTGACTTCAAGGTTGGTCCTTTGTCTACCAGTCTATGCTGTCCCTAAATAGTACTTTAATAATAGTCCTGGCCATTGATCTCAAAGGCAGGCTGTCAGTTAAGCCATTTGGGGGTGATATTTACACTTATTTTAAAAGCAATTAGAATTCTTAGCCTTGCCTGATTCTCTGGCCTGGGGCATTGGGAAATGGTCTTATATAAGATGATAGCTTGATACTATTCTTGGGTTTAAAGACTGTACCCCAATGGTTCCTCCATTAACCCAGCTATATGTAGGCTGTAATCTTGCCTGTAGACCTGTCTGTAACATCTCCAATATTTTTAAAAAACCACATTCTTATGGGTAAAGGAGTTTTTGGTGAAACGAAGGCAAGACTTGCCAGGAAAACTACTAGAGTATTTTATTCGGGGTTATTCCATTAGATTATAAGCTTCTGTTGGAAAAGGATCTTTTAAACTTTTTCTTTGAATCCCCAATACATAGCACCGTGCCTGGCACATAGTAAATACTTAATAAAATGAATGAATACTATTTTTGTTGTCATCTGTGATTTGCTTTTTTTTTTTTTAATCCTTACCTTCCATCTTGGAATCAATACAGTGTATTGGTTCCAGGGCAGAAGAGTGGTAAGAGCTAGGCAATGGGGGTCAAGTGGCTTGTCCAGGGTCACACAGCTGGGAAGTGACTGAGGCCAGATTTGAACCTAGGATCTTCCATCTCTAGGCCTGACTCTCAATCCACTGAGCTATCCAGCTGCCCCCTGTCCTTTATTTTTGAAGAGGATCAATGACATCATGAGAGTGATATCATGATCTGAGAGGAGTTGGATTTAAGTGAGGCAGAACGGTACAAAGTTGCCATCCTCCCTCTCCCAGAGTCATTCGAGTCCAGTGGCAGGACAAAATTCAAGAGGACTGGAATAGCCTACTATGCAGTGGATGTCTGACCAAGCTCTAACAGGTCTATGTATTATTAAATGTGTACTATATTCAAATACTTGGGCTATAGCAATGCTGCTTGAGGAGGCAACTGAACTCAAGTCTTTCTTATACTTTTATCCACTATACCACCTGTCTAAACAATCTTTTATAGAATCATAGATTTAAAGCTGAAAAAAATCTTAGAGTCCATGTAGTCTTCCCTTCCCATTTTATAGATGAGGAAACTGAGGCTCAGAGAGAAGTGATTTTTCCAAGTTTATTCATGTGGTCGAGGTGGGTTTCAAACCCAGAACCTTTGATTCCAAATCCAACACTTTATACTACTCAGTCTGATTCCACCAAGTATTAGGAACTATGAGATTAGTGTTTATGAGGGAAAGGAAGATACAAAAAAGTGAGTAAAGTATTTGTCCTAGGAAGAAAGATGAATACTTTCCCATGGGATAGGTAGACTGAGCTCTGCAGGGCATCAGATTCACAATGGGACTTCATCAGAAGACAACTCCAGAAACACAGAGCCTATGGCTGAGAGACTTTGGGCCATAGTGGGTCTCATTATCGTCCCTGTTTTAGCATAATTGGTCCAATTGGCATTTTCCCAGAACTGGGCTCTGGAGAGGTGGGAACAATAGAGAAATAATCCCTGGGTCCCCTTTTACCTCCAAGTCCTGTGGTGTTGTCATGGGCAGGGACAGGGGCAAGGGGAGAGGAATAGAGATGTAGCTTTGCTAGGGAGTATTTGTAGGGGAGGAATGATTTCTAAAGCTCTAATAAGTCTATGTGGAAACTCTTACATGTCTGTGTAAAAAAAATAGGTCAGAAGTAGGGGTTTCCATTTAGATGAAAAAAACAAAACAAAAAACCAAGCAACTAACAACCAACCAACCATAAAGAAAGCTGCTGACAGCTTTGAGACTTTTCCAAAGCCAAAGCCAAACTTGATTTCCTGGGAAAAGCTTAGTGTTTTAGGAAAGCAGCAATGAAGGCTTATGAGAAAGTATCTCATATGAATTCATAGTAGTTGATTTCTTTGGAGGAAGGTGGCACAGGATATGACCACTGGGCATACTACAAGATGTTTATAAAACCATTTGGGGTAGGACTTGGTTTCAAATTGCAGCTCTACAACTTACCACTTGGGTGATCTTGGGTAAGTCACTTCCACTAAATGGAGACCTCAATTTCCTCTTCTGTAAAAGGATGGAGGCTTTGGTCTCAATGAGCTCTAAGGTTCTTTCCAGCTCAGAATCCACGATTCCTTGAGTCCATGACATGAGAAGCAAAGTCTGTGTCTGTTCCTATGCAAAATCAGCTCTCTACAATAATTACCAGTTCTACTGCATGAGTTTTTTTCCAGTAGAAAGAATGCTGGATTCAGAGTCTGATTTCTAAGTTCAGATCCTGGTTCTAACACATACTGTTTCACCCTGACAACTAGTCATGTTAATTCTGTTTTTTTCTTAGTTCCCTCATCCAGGAGTCAAGAACCACAACACTTGCATTTCCCATCTTTCTAGGTTTTTTATATATTCTAAAATGCTAAATATGAGTCATTCTTATTATATTGGGTTTATTTTTATTAGATTCTTGAACTAAATTTAGCAATTGATTTAGTAAATAATTTATCAGATTTTTATCAGATTTTATTTGTTTACTTTGTTTACTGAATGGACTCAATTGACCAAAGCAATAAGTTGCTCTGGCCACACGTAGGCTTAACTTATTCTTACAGAGCCAACAAGTGTTGGTATTCCAGACTCATAAAGCTGATGGGAGCTATCCTTCAGTGGCCACGAGTAAGTACATCTTTCCATCATGTCCAGTTAGTTGGAGTGATTTCTACAAAAGTTACTTTCTTCAGCAATATTACTTTTACGAATATCTTTTGTTTTCATATCACTTTCATTTTTCCTTTCCAAAGAGATCCCTCCCTGTCTCCTAACTTCTAAGTCAGCCCTTGTAAAAGAGAATATAGAGAGAGAGGAAAAAAAGGAGTTTAGCAAAATTAACCAGCACATTCATCGTGCCTGACAGTTTGGGCAGAATTCCATGCCCATCTTTCTCTGCCTCTTCAGAGAAGGGAGAGAGGTGCATTTACTCAACTGTTCTCTGGGAGCAAGCTTGGTCGTTAAAATTTGTGTAGCACTCAAGTTTTGTTTAACTGCTTTTTCTACCATTTGCAATGTTATAATCATTGTTTATGCTTTCTTGATTCTGCTTATTTCGTTCTGGCACAGTTTAGAATGGTGATACATCTTCTTTAGTGTCATTCCCATTGACATCTGTTTTTGAGGCCAAACCCCATGGAAGTGGTAAGAACATTTTTCTCTGGGTCTTTAGGAACTGGACATATTACTGTGTCTGGATGTTATTTGCAGATGGACTGTTGACTGAATGATGCTTGGCAGCTAGGTGAGACAGTGGGTAGAGCACTAGGCTTAGAATCAGAGACTCATTGTCATGAGTTCAAATCCAGCCTCAGACACTCACTAGCTGGATAACCTTGGGCAAGTCATTTAACCCTGTTTGCCTCAGTTTCCTCATCTGTAAAATGAGCTGCAAAAGGAAATGGAAAAGTGCTCCAGTATCTCGGCCAAGAAAACACCAAATGGGGTCATGAAGAGTTGAACATGACTGGAACCAGTAAACAATATGAAATGTCACTTTCTATTATTTTGTGAGCTTCTTGAGGTCAAGGACTATCTGACTCTTTCTGCATCTCTAGTGCTTAACACATAGAAAGCACTTAAATGCTTCTAAATTCATTCATTTACTCACATGTCTTTCCATACATCTCTGAATTTTAAAGGATTTTTTACTAGATCAAATTAATAGTATGGATACAACAAGGGCTGTTTTAACTCCCTTGAAGCCATTAGACTTGTTTTCAGCTATTCTGGTCAATCTTAGAATAGGATCAGGCATCAGGGAATCTGAATTCAGTGCTGGTTGTTCCATTAGGAGAAGTGTGACCTTGAGCAACATATTTCCTCTCCCTGGATCCCAGTTTCTTCATCTGCAAAATGAATGGACTAAAATAGAAAGCCTTTAAAGTCTACTGGCTCCTATTCTCTAGGATTCTATGATCTTAGAGTCGTAAGATTGGGAAGATGATAAATTTCATATGTTTTATGGGATGGGGGAATAGGGTAAAAGGGCACTTCTCCCCAAGATTCTTTATCATGTTAGAGATATAAGTGAGCTTAGAAACTAGAGGTCTTTCTCCAGTTCAGTTTCTAATCATCATGGTAAAAAATTCTAGCATTTTTAGAATTTCATTAACCATCTAGTACAAATTACAACTAAACAAGAATCTAATCCAAAATAGCTCTCACATCATGATTCAATCTTTGCTTCCAATGAGATTGAACTAAAGAAATATCTAAAGAGATATCCCATTCCTTTTGGGGATCACTCCAATTGGTAAAAAAACCTTTCTTTAAATCAAACCTATGATTTTTCCAATATGCAACTTCCACCCACTGCTACTTCTGCCAGACTAGGTGTGTGTGGGGGCAGGGGAGATGAGGGAAGTGGTATTATGGACCCTGGATCTCTTCTTTAACTATATAGAGAGTCCATCATTCCAGTGTTTGTGGGTGTTCTTGATGGGCAGGGCTTGGATGCTCAGTCATTGAATGAATTTTCCAAGAGTAGAGAGAGGAGAATCAGAACTAAATCCATCCATCTGCTGGTTTCTGTATTATTTAAGGTCCTTCTACAAATTATTAGAACCAGAGGTAATATCTTGACCTCTTTGTTGTTGCTCAGTCATTTTTCAATTTTCTGACTCTTTATGGCCACAATTGAGGTTTTCTTGGCCAAGACACCAAAATGGTTTGCCATTTCCTTCTCCAGCTCATGTTATTTTATTTTTAACACATAGCTTCTGTCTTAGAATCAATACAAGTATCAGTTCTGTCTTAGAATCAATACAAGTATCAGTTCTGTCTTAGAAACAATACAAGTATCAGTTCTGTCTTAGAATCCATAAAAGTAACAGGACCAGGCAATTGGATTTAAGTGATTTGCCCAGAGTCACATCATTAGGAAGTACCTGAGGCCAGATTTTTCTCCTGGCATTCTATAATCAGCCCTGCAAGGGATAAGAAGGTGAAATGGGTATGTTACAAGTAAATAGATCCCAAGAAGCAGAGGTATAAATGAGTGGAATAGGCTGTCTTCAGAGGGAGCAAGTGGAGATCTCATGAGATATTTATAGGGGATGTGGGTTCAGAGGATTCCTCTTTCAGGAATGCAGTCTGATTATCATACCCCTTAGTTGTGAGATTCAGTGGTTTTAACTGGGCATCTCAAGCCATTTCAAGAGGGAACATAAATGGGCAATATGATCTTGGTGAGCCATATATCAACAGCATCACACCAGCCTTGGAGTCAGGGAGAGGTAGTTTTGAATCCTGTCTCAGTCATTTAATAGTTTTATGATCTTGGGAAGACCCCTCAGCATCTCTGAGCCTCAGTTTTCTCTTCTGTAAAATGTGGATAATGCCAGTAGCACACACATACACATTTGGCTCAAGTAAAATTATATATCTTTGTAAGCCTTGAAAAACCACAGAAATGCCTGCTATTATTATTTTCTTTTGGCAAGAAAATGATACTATTTTGTATCTTCCCCCTGCCCATTTCCCGTGTCAGGACAATTCCTGTAGAGAGCAGAGATTGTGTCCTCTGAGGAAGGTTACATAGAATAAAGCTGCCCTCAAAAGAAGGTGAATAATTAATTTGCTTCCTCATTGTCCAAGTCAATGATGCTTAGCCATTTGGCACTCAAGCACCATCCCACCTTTTACATATGGTCTTTGGCTCAAGGAGATTTCCTAATTTTTGTAAAGAACGTTCTAATATGCCAGATGCTAGAAGGCATAAAAGAGTCATGGGGATAATTTGCTTAATTGGGGGTTAGGAGACAATCTTGGTGAGTAGAATTGAGTTGTTCTGGGAATCAATGGAAGAGAAGAGGGTGAGGAGGAGATAATGACGGTGCCCATGTCATAGAAATTGGGACCCCTTACAACTTGATATTTTGGGCCACTTAAAAATGATGGCACCTCCACAAACACAGTCATCTCTTTTGGTGTCTCCTTGCAGTATGGATTTTTACAGGCTGTTCTTGTAGAATTTATACTCTGAGACTCTGTAGTGGCAAGGAGGGAAAAACAGTCAGTTCTCTGTTTAGTATTTTATGCTTTTCAAGAAACTTTCACATCTATTATTTCACTTAGAGTTATAGAGCTGAAAGGAGCTTGGATGTCATGTAGTTCACTGTTATGCATGTACCAGTTCCTTGAGATACATAGTGTAGCTGCAGTAGAAAGAATACTAGCTCTGGAGTTAGAGGACCTGGGTTCAAATTCTACCTCTGAAGCTTACTAATTATGTAACCAGGACTTAGTTCATTTGTAAAATGCTAGAATTGGACAAGATGGCCTATGAGGTTCCTTCCAGTTCTTAATCTATGAAGTCCTTAGTCCATGCAGTGGATAGAGGGCTGGTCTGGAATCACTGAGATTTTAGAGGAAAAAAACCTGACAACCAATAAAATGGGGTCTAGAATCTGCACTGAGAGGGAAGCATGGTTGTGAATCTGTTGATTCTAAATCCAGAGAATTTGACTTCATGTCAAGGGATCATGTTGTAGCAAAACTTTTATATACCTCTGAAGATATGATATGCAGATGAAATATTGAGGAGATGACATTATCCAGTGGGGCAGGAGTTCTGGGGCCAGGGTTGGTCTAGTTTTGCCATTGGCTCACTGTGTGGACACTGGCCAATTCACAACTTCTCGGGGCCTTCCTTTTCCCATCCATTAAATAAATCCATTATTAAATTAATAATGCTTGCTTATTGACCTCACTCAAGGTGAAGCAGAAAAAGATCTTCCTTGCTTCCATTCAAGACTGTCACCTTCCTTTGAGGATTAGTCTTTTGGATTTGCCATCAGCAGGGTCAGTTTATTTATTGTCATTTTTTCAAAGATTAGTTTTAAATATGTACCTGAACTCCAGCAACATAATATCCAAAGAATTGCTTGTTTGTATTCCTTCTGAATTATTTCTTTTGTTTTATTTTTCCAGGTAATGCTGCTCTGATTATTTTCATCAAAATGGGCCCATTCCTGTTCTGATTTTGCTTTCTCTACTTTGCATCGTTGTGTAAACATTCCTTATTTCATGGTGTTCTTCATATATATAATTTCTTATGATTCAATAATATTCTATTATAACCCCAGATCACAGTTTGACCAGTTCTTCTCGCATCAACAACAAAGGTTGTTTTCAATTTTTTACTATTATATAATTATTAAATTTTATAGATTTATAATAGTAATAAATTAAAATAATATTATAATAAAGTTGCTGAGGTAGTGTGGGATACTGAATAGGGTTGACTTCCCAGCCAGTAAGATCTCAGTTCAAGTCCTGACTGACTACACAGCATCCTGAGCAAATCATTTAACCGCTCGATGTCCCAGGCAACTCTCTAAGACTCTGCATTGCAGAGCAGAGGACAATTTTCACTGGGAGAGGAAATGACCTCATTGGGAATTCTATATAGCAGTGAGATCAGGACCACAATAGTAAGGAACATTCTAAGGGTAGTTTGGTAACTGGGAAAGCTGAGAAAGATGTTTAAACAGTAACATCAATTCAATTTGAGAAGCCTTCTGGAACCAATACAATTATTGGAAGGCAATAGAAAACAAAGTCAAAATGAAAAACAAAACAGTCTTTTCCCTCAACAAGCTTATGTTATACTGGAATAAATGAAGAGGGACTGACCCACATGAGATCATATTTGTAAAGTGACTTGTACAGTGCCTGACACACAGTAGTAGATGCTATATAAATGCTAGCTATCATGATTGTTATTAACTTAGAGCTTTAAAATCATATTAATGAACTATTGGTATTGAGAGACACCTAAATAGTCATCTGACTTAACTCAGTGTAAGCATTGCTTTATTCTCTCTTGACAAAGGGTCATCCACTGGGCATTTCCAGTGAGAGGAGGCTCGCCAATAAAGAAAGCTTTCTAACTCCCCCACCTCTGAAGTTTTGTTCTGGTTTCAGATAATAGTAGCTGACATTGGAGCAGTGGTTTATGTTTTACAGAACATTTTGTGTATGTAGATCCTCTCAAGAATCCTGCAGATTCTCTAGGATATCTGCTTTACAAATGGGGAAAATGATGCTTGAAAAGATGAAGAGCCTTCCAGTTCCGAATCAGTGATCCCAAGCAGAGTTGGGATTCAAGTCCAGTTCTTCTGACTCGAACTCCAATCCCTTTTCACTGTATTACAGAGTCCCTCAGTGTAGAAGGACCCAAGAGGCACAGGGGAAGAATTTTCTCTTCACCCTGATTCTAGAAGATATGTTGGTATTCATTGTCTGGTCTGAATGTCAGCATCAGGTTTGAAGAACCTTACTCTTCTATCTTATGGATTGTTCACATCTTTAGGAAAGATTGTGCCCTCCTCCCCTTTCCAGATGGAGGATTAGGGCACAGAGCATGTCAACAATTAGCCTAATTTCCCCATTTAGATTGAGTGAAGAACTCAGATTCTCTACTTGTTTCTGGGTATTTGCTTCTCTGGAGAACAGTGCCTTAGAAGGCAGCTGTAGGGCAGGAGAAAGGGCACCAGATTTAGAATCTAAAGTTCTGAGTTTGAATTTTAGGATCATTTTTTGCTAAACTTGGTTTCCTCATCTGTAAAATGGGACAGTTCACTTAGATGACCTTCATGACTCAATTCTTAATCCTATGCACTTAATAATAGGAAATGGGACCACATTCTTCTATGGAAGTTAGGCAATCATGTTTTCATAGGCTTTCTATATCTAGTTTCACTTGGTGTGGAGTCCCAGGCAGACTCGTCTGCTTGGTGTCCTCTCTTTCATTTCTGAGTCTTTGTAAAGGTGGTCTATTCTCCATGCTGAAGTAAACTCTCTTACCATTTCTGCCTTTTGGATTCTTTAGTTTCCTTTGAAGCTCAGTTCATGCACCATGTCTTTCTTGATCCCTCTCATCAATAAATAGACATTTATTAAGTACCTACTATGTGCCATACAAAGCAAGCCCTCTCTTCTTCCTGAAATTATTTACCATCTGTGTGAATCTTGTACCTCATTCCTCAGTAGAGTGTGAATTTCCTGAGGGCAGGAGCTCTTTTTAAAATTTTTTGGTATCTTCAGCCTTTCATTGTTGACTTGAGCATAGTAGGCACTTACCAAGTGTTTGTTGAATGAAAGAGAGAACTTTGTATTAAGGATTTTCTTAATGGTGTGACCCTATGTATTCTAGCAGTTCCTGTTTCATGGATGGAAAAGAAGAACCTATCCAACTTGGAGGAATTTATTCTCTTGGGATTCCCAGGGACGCAGGGTTTGCAGATATTCCTCTTCCTGTTGTTCTTTGTCATGTATGTGCTCACTGTAATGGGCAACATGGCCATCATCACCTTGGTCTGGATCCATCAGCGCCTTCAGACCCCCATGTACTTTTTTCTCTGTAATCTCTCCTTCCTGGAGATCTGGTTCACCACAGCCTGTGTCCCTAAGACCCTGGCTAATTTTGCATCTCAGAGCAAAGTCATCTCCTTCATCAGTTGTGCCACACAAATGTATTTCGTCTTCTCTCTGGGATGCACTGAATATTTTCTTCTGGCTGTAATGGCATATGACCGCTATCTGGCCATCTGCTACCCTTTGAGATACAGCACCATCATGACGCACTCTGTGTCAGCCCGTCTTGCCTTGGTTTCCTGGGTGTGTGGCTTCTCAGCCATCACTGTGCCCACTGCCCTCATCACTCGTCTCTCCTTTTGTGCTTCCAATGTCATCAACCACTTCTTCTGTGACATTGCCCCATGGATCGTGCTATCTTGCACGGACACTCGGGTGGTAGAACTCGTGTCTTTTGGGATTGCTTTCTGTGTCATCTTGGGCTCTTGCATCATCACCTTGGTCTCCTATATCTACATCATCTCCACCATTGTGAGGATCCCATCAGCCCAGGGGCGACACAAGGCCTTTTCCACGTGTTCCTCCCACCTCACTGTGGTTCTCATCTGGTATGGTTCTACCATCTTCTTGCATGTGAGAACCTCTGTTGAGAGTTCCCTGGACTTGACCAAGGCCATTACAGTTTTGAACACCATTGTAACTCCTGTACTCAACCCCTTTATATACACTCTCAGGAACAAAGATGTGAAGGAAGCCTTGAGGAAGACAGTCAGTGGGAAGTGAATGTCCCCCAGACCCAGCACCCTGGTTTGATAATTGAGGTCTGGAAAGTTCCTATTAATTCGAATGTTGCGTGCAGGCTTCCTAGACTGTATATTCCTTAGTTAAAGCTGATAAAGTCTAATTGGGGCATGTTGACTAACTGGCATAGGGATGGGATTGAGTCATGTACTAGATAATGTAAACATCATCACCGATAAAAGCTTATTAACAACATTCAATTCAATCGAACACAAATTTAATAAGTGGTTTCTAGGTGCTAAATAAACACAAAATAAAGGGTAGTTGCTGGGCATATGAAGACAAAAAAGAGAAAGTCTTTTTCTTTTCTGGGTCAGAGTCTTCCCACCACTGGGTCTATGCTAGTAGCCTGTGGAGTAATTTGTATTTTTTCCTCCCTTGGTTTCTTTTGTACAAATTAAGAAGCAGTTTCCCCCCTTTTCCTAGCATACTTCATGGAGAAGAAAAACAAAAAAGTAAAACCAAATCCTTGTAACAAATGTCAAGAAAAGCAAATCTTCACAATGGCCATGTATGAAAATATTTGTCTCATTCTGCCTTCTTTATTTTGAGGTTGTTACCTCTGTTTCTCTTGACAAGCTTCTAGTTCTTTCTTTTTCTACAGAAAAGAAGAAAAGATAAGCATACGAGTGTTGCAGGGATTTTCCCATAAGACATTCTGGCATGGGGGAAATATTGCTCATCTTCCTCTGTGGAAGTGGTATTCCCTCATTTTGTAGACCCAATATCTTAGGTGCTCAGATCCTGAAAAGCAGAGAATACAAACCATGACTTTAGGTGAGCATGATGGAGTGGAAAGAGGGGAAATTAGAACACATTTTTAGTACTCAGAACAAGCTTTTCCTTGTAGCAACCAGGAAGTGAAGAAGTACAGTAGATAAAATATTGGACCTGGAGTTAAGAACACTTGGGTCCAAATTGGACCTCAGATAATAGCTGTGTGACCCTGTGCAAGTATTTAACTTCTGTCTACCTCAGTTTCCTTTCCTTTAAAATGGGAATGATTTTAGCACCTACCTCATAGCTTGTCGAGGATAAAATGGTATAACATTTATAAAGTAGTTTGTAAAACTTGAGAAAGTACTATATAAATGTTAGCCATTTTAATTATTTTACCCATATTCTTAAATTGGTGGGAAAAAATATTCCTCCAATCCTAACTTTCTCTTTATGAAAATACAGAATTAGGATATCTTGACATTTAGCTCTTTTATACTGACTGCAAGTTTCTATGGATGAAATTATTATCAGTAACAGTAATAATCTATTGACTTGTGCTTTCATCAGTGGGGATACTTACTTCTCCAGAGCATTTCCTTCCCTCTTCAATTGATCTTTAGGTGATCTAGGGAAGTTGCTGTTATTGAAAAAATCACCACCTTTTGGCAGAGCTGGTGACTCACTAATACTAAGCTGAGCTTGCCCTTGAGTTACAGTGATTCAGTGATACTGAGTCCACACTAGAAGCCTTTCCAGTTGTGTAGGTCTCATTTAATCTTTCCTCCTTATGGCATCATTTTCAAGAACCAAGGATCACCTCCAGGAGCTACGCCATCATCACCATGATGAGGAATCAAAGAAGGATTTTAAGGAGGAGTGAAATAAATAATTCATAAGATAACAGATATGGAGTTGGCAGAAACCTGAGAGGTCACTCAGCCTAGCCTCCTCGTTTTACAGCTGGGGAAACTGAGTCACTGAGCCATTATGTGACAGAGGCAAGACTTGAACTGACTTGAACTTGTCTGAACTCTCTGTCCTCTATGTCTCATTGCTTCTCTTTTCTTATTATATTTATTAAAAACACAGAAAGAAAAATTAACTTTACATTTCATAGCATTAGCCACCTCACATCAGTGACTTCAATACTTTTAATTCTCTTTTTTTAACCCTTACTTTCTGTCTTAGAATAGATACAAGTATTGGTTCTAAGGCAGAACAGGGATATGGGCTAGGCAATGGAGGTTAAGTGACTTGCCCAGGGTCACCCAGCTAGGAAATTGTCTGAGGCCAAATTTGAACCCAGGTCCTGCTGACACCAGGTCTGGCTGTCTATCCACTGAACCACCTAGCTGCCCCAGTTCACTCTTATAAGGGAAGAAGGGAGGAGAAGTTTCTATGAAATGTGAAATGAGAAATAGCAGAATCACTTTCATTTCCTCTTGGTAATGGCCTGTGAAGGAGATAAAATATGACCAGTTAATATGCAGGGTATCCCAATAGTCCCAATAGACTTGCCAAATCATATAAGAACTTTTATGAGTCGGAATTCTGGAATTCCACAGTTCTTTAATCCAGGGAATTCTCCATGGTATTGTATGACCTTTACATGAGTAATCTTTTGAAGAAGAGTCTTGGGAAGAATTCATCTCAACTTACCCAAGATGATTCTATCATGGGCTGCTTTAGATCCCTAGGATGTGTTGATTAATATTCTCCCATCATGGTGAGGGAAGCCAGAAAATAATTTTCTCTTTCCCAGTCAGTCAATCAATCAATCAATCAATGAAATAATCAACTCTCAAACATTTATTAAGCACCTACTTACAATATGTTAGGCATGCTATTGCCATAGAATAATTTCCCAGCAATATGGCACAGGGATAGGCACCTATAAATGTGTATGTATATATATACACATATGTATGTATATATATATATATAATTTTTAACTCATATATATATCTTAGACATTCTTCTCCATCAAATCATATGTATATGTGTCATGTTTTTCTTTGTTTTTTTTTTAAATATAACTCATTAAACATTATTTTCAAGAACTTTTTTTTAATGTTACTATTTGGAAAAGAGTCAAATCTTTTTGTATCTTAATCTTTTAAATTTATAAGATGGTTACACTTTTCACACTCATTACCTGATTCAATTGGCACAAAAAGCCTGGGAGTTAATTTAGTCAGTCTCATAAGACTCATCAGAGAGGAAGAGGGAGAGCATTTTAGCCACAGAGGACAGCCAAGAAAATGCCCAGCTGGGGAGAATCAGAAAAGAGTGATATTCTGAAAATCTAGGAAGAAGAGGATGATGAACAATGTCAAAGCTGGCAGAGAAGTCAAGAAGAATAGACATTGAGAAAATGCAAGGAATAAATCACAGAAACAAAAATAATCATTTTTAATCCATTTTTATTTTTTTTTAAATTTTATTAAATTAGTTAATTTAGAGTATTTTTCCATGCTTACAAGAATCACATTCTTTCCCTCCCCTCCTCTCACCCCATCCCATAGCTGACATGCAATTCCACTGGGTTTTACATGTGTTGTTGATCAAGACCTACTTCCATCTTATTGATAAAAATAATTATTTTAAAGAACATTATAAAGAAATTACAAACAAAAGATACCATAATGCAGCCGAAGTGATCCTTTGAGAAAAATGTATCCCTTTGAAAAAATAGATGAACAAAAGTGAGAAAATGAAGATAATACATTGAGTATTCAATTAAAAAGAAACTCTTAAATATAACAAAAATTGTTAAGTTCTCCAAATGAACAAAAGTGCAATTTTAAATTAGGAAATAAAATTAAAAATAGGCAGTTACATGGATAAAAACAAAAAAAAATTTAAACTCATACCTTTTGTTTTAGAATGGGTACAAGTATTGGTTTCAAGGCAGAAGAGTGGTGAGGGCTAGTTAACTGGGGCTAAGTTACTTGCCCAGGGTCACACAGCTAAGGAAGTGTCTGAGGCCAGATTTGTGTTCAGGACCTCCAATCTCTAGCCTGGTGCTCAGCCACCTAGTTGTCCCTAACATGTGGTATTAAATTTTATTTCATTTCTCCTTAGGTGGGAGAAGCAGGTACTTCCACCATGGGGCTTTTGTGATAGAAATAGAAGCCAATCTTCTTCAAAGGCAGCAAATTGTAAGGGTAAGAGCAGTGGCGTTAGGGTCAGAAAGTTAACTTGAAGTTCTGGTTTTACCACTCACTTGCAATTTGACTATGTTCAACTCATAATCTCTCCAAGCCTTAGTTATCTCATCTGTTAAAAAGAGATTATAATATTTATGGGGAAAACAATACTATAATAATAACACAAGATTATTGCAAAATTTAGAGGACATAATGGGTATGAAAGCAAAATACTACTTAAAAGTAAGCTGTTGCTGCTTTTCTTACTTTGGGGACCATCTAATTCTTCTTGTCCAGCAAGCAGCCTCAGAAAAGAGATTGTTAATAAAGTCCATCCAACAATTAATACCCTCTGAATTGAAAAACAACCATGATACTAACATTTGAGAAAGTCAAACCTCCATGGGCATACTTCATTCATTCATTCATTCATTCATTCATTCATTCATTCATTCATTCACTCATTTATTTATTTATTCATTTATTGTTTTTTATTTTTTTTGAAAAGTTTAATTAGATGATTTAGAATATTTTTCCATGGTTACAAGGCTCATGTTCTTTCCCTCCCCTCCCCTCACCCCCTTCCCATATCCGATGCACAATTCTACTGGGTTTAACATGCTTCCTTGATCAAGACCATGGGTACATTTTAATCACCTGAAGTCCATAGTCCCTGCCAGGGGAGGAGGAAGAGCAACTTTTACCAATTTGTCATTGTGCACCTTCCTGGGTTGATCCCTAGGGTCTCGTTAGCTATCTACCAGTAAGTAACATTAAATGATGGCTGGGCAGTTCTGAAGGAGGCTTAGAGGAAGTAGCATCGCTAGTATTTTCCCCAGGGTCACATTTAAATAGAGAAATGGGGGAGTCAAATGTGTAACTCAATTGTGAGTGCAGACATCTGTGTTCTCACAGAGGGATCCAGGTTAGCCAGGCTTTGGATGTGATTCCAAGTAACCTTGGACAGCGCTCGTAATAGATTTATAGTCTCATTTCCCTTAATATCTCTGGGACCTAAATTATGATTTAATCATACACATATTTCCATATCTTGAGTGCTCTGGATTGTGTTTAAGCATGATTCATTCAGGATTCATATAATTAGAATATTAGAGACAGAAGGAAACTCAGAGGTCATCCATTTCAGCTTCCTACCCAACGCAGAAATCCTTTATTCAGTGCTCTGGACAAGGGGCTCCTATGATTATGGCTGCTTGAATGCCTCGAGTGATAGGTAGTTGTGGTAAAGATAGTAGACATAAAGATTTTTATTTATCTCTGGGAGAAAGAAGCAAGTCATCTCACTGAAGGGACCCTCCTTTAGACCAGTATGAGCTGAACAAAATTGATCTGGGAGGACGAATCTGAAATTTCATAAGCTGGAGCTGAGATTCCAAGTCTTTTCATACCCTGTGCCTGGATTCAGTGCCTCAGTACCTTTACATTTTGACTTCCTCAGTTTACTTTAGGATTCAGATTGCATCCACTTTTTCATAAGAGGCTCTTCCCATCCCCTTTCCACTTCTAGAGCCTTCTCATTGAGATCAGTACAGCACCTGGTACATATGATGAATTTTAAAAATGCTGAAATTGATGGTGAGAACTGGGAGCTCATCTGGAGAGACCTAGTCCTCTCCTGAGCGTCCAAAGAAGTGTTATATTTCTTTTAGCAAAAGCAGAAGCCCTAAGCCTAGAACTTGAGTTTTTCCAGACCAGCTCTCTTGGCATGAACCTGAAGCATTATTGACTGTCACTTCACACTATTCACTCACATGGACTTTGCCACCTATTGAATTTCTCAGATCTTTTTTTTTGTATGAATCTTCACCTAATCATATCTCTTCAATCTTGCTCTTGGGAGTGTCATGCAGACGCATAGTGATTGCTGATTTTCTTTCACCAGTCTTCTTAAATTCAAAGTTCCATATCTGTAGGATTTCACCCTCTTCTTTCTTTTGAAAGCTGGAGCAGCAGAGCCTCTTCCATTTTTCATGGTTTTTCAAAGTTCACTGAGAGTAACTCAGCAGCCATAGCTTCTACATCTTTGAGTAACCCAGCATGAATTCCATTTGGTTATGTTGGCTTAAACTCATTGAGAGTAGCAATACTATATGCTCTTTCCATTTTCTCACTGATTTGGAGTTTTACAGAAGCACATTTTTAGAGTTGATAGGGGATTCTAGTTCAACCCACATCTAGAAAAAAATGTCCCCTTCACAGCATACTTAACGAGTGGCCATTGTTTGACGATTTCTTTCTTTCTTTCTTTTTTTTTTTAAAACCCTTACCTTCCATCTTGGAGTCAATACTGTGTATTGGCTCCAAGGCAGAAGAGTGGTAAGGGCTTGGCAATGGGGGTCGAGTGACTTGCCCAGGGTCACACAGCTGGGAAGTGTCTGAGGCCAGATTTGAACCTAGGACCTCCCATCTCTAGGTCTGGCTCTCAATCCACTGAGCTACCCAGCTGCCCCCGACGATTTCTAATAGAGAAGTGAGATGGTAAGACAATTTGTCACAAATTATTTTTATTTTAGCCTTCTCAGTCCAAATATTATTCTCTTTAGCAGAGAAAACAGAAGTAAAAATATTATTCTGTTAGTTGCTCCTTAGGGAAAAGAAATGGGGACTGGATTTGTGATTTCATTGGTATAGTGAACTTCCACGTCAGAAAAAGTCCTCTGTTAAAGCTGATCAGCCCTTTTCTCTGTAATTTAGTTGCATAGAGAGTTAAAAGATTAAATGACATTCTGAGAGCCACATAGCTAGTAGTATATTGTGAGGAGAAGGGACTTGAATTTTGGTCCTTCTGGGTTCAAGATTGTCTTTCCACTCAGTAAGCTATATTGCCCTTAATTAGCATTATTTTTTTCCACCCAAAGTTTTGCAACCCTCCCTTTGGACATTTTATTGCTTTCAACATAGCTTTTTTAAAAAGCCCTCCTTGTTAGTATTCATTGGCAACCTCATGTCATTCTGAACTTCAGTGTTCCTAACACTTTTCTTATAGGATCATGTCATTCTTTTGTATTTAGCTTTGATTACCTTCCTTCCATCATTTTTACTTCTTCAGTATTCAATATTAGGCTACTTCCTCTCATTAGCAGGTCACCAGAATTATGCTTTGTGAAATATCTTGTGTATTAAAAAAATCTAATGTGGTTAGTGAGTTCTTTTTGCATCTGTTTTGAATTTGAATTATTTGTATTTTCAGAATTTCATTCTTGAGACCTTTCCATACATCTTGGTCCATCCATTTGTCTTAACCATCTGGAGTTCTAAATTAACTTTCTTCTCATTTCTCTTCATGTTGATAATTTAAAATATTTTAAAACTGCATTATGCTCCAAATCATAGTTCATTTTCCTCCATTATTTATTTACTTTTATTAATCATGAAGATAATTCAGTTCAAAGCAAACCCATTTAATGAAGTAACCTAGTAATTAGTAGATAACAAATAGCCCACTCACTTTGAGCTTACTCCCACACATATACAGAAATGCTTGTTCAGAATAGCTGATGCGAATAGGAATTTGCAATGGAGTGTACACATGAAGGCTTGAGGAGAAGGATGCATATTCAAGAAGCAAAGCAAAATGGCCTTAGATTATGCAGACAAAGGGGCAGCTCATGGCTTTGGTGATGTAGAGCTATGGAGGTTTTCTGGAGGTGTCACAGAACAAAGTATGTATGTTGGGAAGAGTCTGGGATTAAGGGACGTTTTCTTATGCTATAGAAACAGCCTAAAAGGAAGGGCAGAAGAGGATTGAGACTTGGGAAGGAAAGGGTTGAGTGAAATGAGGATGTGAGTGTTGGGAATGGCAAAAGTGGGGGGAACTATTTTTGCCTTAAATAAAATACTTCACTCTCAAGGATTCAAGGAATTGGAAGTGAAAGTTTTCTAGCTATAGGACAGGAGAAGTACCTATAGATGAGAGTCTCTACCATCTTGTTATGATAATGGAGACACAGGCATCTGCATTCCTTTAGCAAACATGGAGGATCTGGGGGATAGGGACAGTTGGATGTTGAGCTCAGGTAGATGGTTGGGTAAGCTGAGACAGCTGGATGGTGCAGTCGGTAGATCACTGGGTCAGAAGTCAGGAAGACTTAAGTTCAAATCTTGCCTCAGACATTTACTAGCCATGTGACCCCAGGTGAATCACTTAGCTTTTCTTTGTAATTCCCTCACCTGTAAAAGGGCCGTAATAATATTTACCTTCTAGGGCTCTTGTGAGGATTAAATGAGATGATATTTATAAAATGCTTTGCAAACATGAAAGCACAATATGGATGCTACAATAATAATAATAAAGATTATTAATTTCTTAAAGATGTTAAAAAAGAAAATAACATAGTTCATATAAAAGTTTAAAACTTTTCAATAGACTTCTTTGTTATAGAATATTTCAAGTAAAATGTATTCCTCTAAATCTCTGCTTTTGGTGGCAAAAAATTGGAAAGCGAGGGGGTGTCCCTCGATTGGAGAATGGCTGAACAAATTGTGGTCTATGTTGGTGATGGAATACTATTGTGCTCAAAGGAATAATGAACTGGAGGAATTCCATGTGAACTGGAATGACCTCCAGGAATTGATGCAGAGTGAAAGGAGCAGAACCTGGAGAACATTGTACACAGAGATTGATACATTGTGGCACAATGGAATGTAATAGACTTCTCTACTAGCAGCAGTGCAATGATCCTGAACAACTCTGAGCAACTTATGAGAAAGATGCTATGCACATCCAGAGAAAGAACTGTGGGAGCAGAAACACAGAAGAAAAACATAGGATTGATCACATAGTTTGATGGGGATATGATTAGGGATATAGACTCTAAACAATCACCCCCCTAATGCAAATATCAATAATATGGAGATAGTTCTTGACCAATGACACAAGTAAAACCCAGTGGAATTGCTCGTTGGCTATGAGAGGGGTGGGGGAGGAGGGGAGGGAATGAACATGAATCTTTTAACTATGGAAAAATATTCTAAATTAATCAATTAAATTAATTAATTAAAAACCCTAAAAGCAAATATCCTAAAAACAAACAAATAAATAAATGATATTCATCTAGGACAAAAAAAAATAAATTTTTGCTTTTCTGGAGGCAACCTGTGTTCTACACACTTCTATAGAGTCATTATCATTCCTTCCAGCATTTCCCCACAAAAGTATAGTACAAAGAGCATCACTTGGATAGTCAGAAGACCTGAGTTCAAGTCTCAGCTGCTCTGCCACTGCCTTCATGTTTTACCATATGATATGCCTCACTGCCATCTGCTCTAAAGATCTCTGGCATTGCAACCTGACATCCAGCTGTATTGGGAGCTTCTTGATAATAAAGAATGATTTTTCCCCACTTGAATATCTAACATTTAGCAGTTCTTTGCATATTTCAGTGTTTAATAAGTACTTTAAAAAATTCATTTAATTCATTCTCACTTATGCAAATGAAAAGCTGTATGGCTTTAGGAAAAACACTTCCCATCTCTGGGCTTTAGTTTTCGTCTTTGATTATGGAAGGGGCTAAATTAAATTCTAGCTTTAATATTCTATGAATTTACAAAGGGAACCAATGGGAATAAAATGAAGAAGGAAAATATTGGAAGAGTACTCAGGGTTCCATTGGTAAGTAGTATCTTTTAAAGAATGGCTCACTTTGGAGGTGAGATGACTGCCTATTCCTGACTGTCCTTTCAAAGCCTTTGTCAAAACTACACTACCACTTCTATAAAAACAGGACCATCTCCCCATTCCCCTTATAAAGATTTTTTTTTGCTATAATTAGCTTTAGACCCAAACTAGTCTACTAATTGAAGACATGTTGCTGCTGCTTCTTGGCTACTTTCTGCTCATTTTTTTGAATGAAAACTTTATTATTCTTTATTAGAACCAACAATTAGCCACATATGCTTAGCCCCTGGAAGTTAAAATTTCCCATGTAACCTTTCTGGGATCTCTTTATCCTTCCCAAATGGAGGCAACTTGATCCCTTCTAGTGCCATGTCTCTTTTACCTCACCAGTGCGAGTGATGTCTGGAAGTCTGAAACTTGGTAAGAGCTACTCCCCTTCTATTTTAGGTGGCATTTATCTTTCTTAAAAATAAAATTTTATGGAAATCTTTTGTTATCACCAGAATTCCCCTCATCATCCCTCCTTAACCCCCTTTAAGAAAGCCAACAAATTTTCCTTTAGAGGAAAACAAAAGAAAAAGGAAGAGAAAAATATACAAAAACTGATTAATACATCCCCAAATTCTAAAAAAACAAATGCAATATTCCTCACTTATGGGCCACTAACTTCTGCAAGGGACTGGACTGGGAAGGGTCTTTTCTTATTCCTTTTTGGATTCATATTTATTCTTCATAATTTTGCAATACTCAATTTTGATTTTTTTGAGTTGTTCTTTCCATATGCATTGTTATAGTCATTTTGTATAGTGTTTCTTCTTACATCTCCACATATTGGTTCATGCAGATCTTTCCATGTTTTTTTGTGTTCATTACACTCACCATTTCTTAGAACCCAATTATATTCCATTACACTCAGATGCCACAATTTGTTTAGTCATTTTCAACTCATTGAGCATCTATTTTGTTTAGAGTTCTTTGATACCACAAAAATTGCTACTATAAATGTTCTTATCAATGAGGCCTTATTAACTGAGGCTATCAAGGACTGAGATAATGTGCAAAGAATTATGTATAACAGGATATTTTCAGAATAAATTGTAGGCAATCATGGAGGAAAGGAACTAGGTGATTATACATAGTCATTTTATATATATATATATATATTTCTATCTCCCATACATTTGAAAATTATTTCTATTCAGCCTGGTGAAATGAATATGAGCTGATATTATAATTATGATTAGTGCCTTCTGGTTTGCCTAAATAAAAAAACTTAGTTGGGTGACTATTTGGTCTATTATGTGTAATATTTATTGGGAAAGGAAATGGGATTGGAAAAATGGGGATAATGGGAGATTTGTATAGGGGTAAGGAGGAGTTAAGGGGAGAGAGGGTATATTGCTTGGCAATGCAAGGGAGAGAGATGCCCCCTGCTGAGAGGAAACAGCAGGGGTCCAATAAGGATGGTTTGTCCTGGAATGACTTACCTGAAGTTCAGCTCCCTCTATGACCAGAAAAGATAGTCTACTTATCTGACTGCGAATTCAAATAATAAAAAGTTAGATTAGGAGTTTTTGGCTATTGACTCCTAAAAGATCCATGGATACAGAGAAATCGAGTGTTTTGTCCAATTTTACATAACTAGGTCACAGGGCTAGGACACTACCCTATTAGGGCCACTGAAGTGTGGATGACTATGTTAGCCTCTCTTTACTGAGCTCAGGGAAGAAGAGAACAGGAGCCTATGTGCCTGGTAAGGAATTCATTGTGGTGAATTAGACATCAGCTCGGTGACTCTTCTGAAAAACAACAACTATAACAACATTTTTGTTGTGCTTTGAGGTTTACAAAACTGAAAAAATAGAGAAGATAGCTTTATGAAATATAAATTTACTGTGAAAAATTTTTGCTTTGTATTTTTTAACTTCAAATAAAGACACAATTCATTTTTATGATGCTACCCCCTTGTCTTTATCATTTCAGGATGTGATTTTGATCTTTTATTTGGAGCATGATTATGGGCTTCAATTAAGTTTGGTACAAACCAACTTTGGAGAAAAAAGGTGGTTTTTAACTGGTTTTATTCGCCAATAACATCTTGTTCTATAAGGTTTATAAAGTGAATTATGTGCATAATCTTATTTGGTTCTGATCACACCTCCCCCTGTTGGTTATTATAGTTATTATCCTCATTTTATGAAGAGTAAACTGAGACACAGAGATCAAGTGAGATCCCATTGGCTAGTATATTTCAGAGGTGGGATATGAATTACTGCCTTCTTGAATCCAAATCTACACCCCCATCTACTAGGAAACATCTGATCCTGAATGTACTACCATGTTCTGGAGCCATCTGGCATGCTTAGAAAATACCTATATTTCTGATATGGTGCTGGGATAGGGGAAGGGAGAAGCATATTCTGAGGGCATTTTACCAATCGCCTTATGGGAATTCCTATCACAGATGGGAGATTACCTGAATCAGAAAACTGCTTGTTTTTCCTGGGTAGGAACGGAAGCATGTTGTCCACATTATATAATAGAAGCACATGAAGCTTTGTAACCAACTCTAGGACTATCAGTTATTTCTCCCCTCCTTTCCCCTCCATTCCACGTAGCTTCTGGTAGTAGCTTCGAAGTTGGCTTGTAAGATAGTAGGATGGTTTAGGAAGAATTGTAGGTAATGAGATTTCCAGGTGGATAGGAGTAAAACTGGTTTTATAATTACTCTGGAATTTCATCTCATATATTTTGTACAGCCTTATCTTAGGGACTACTTTTTTTAAAGAGTTTCAGATCACTCTTTTCTTGCAAGAGGATCTTATGGGGAGGATTTGTCTTACAGAGCCATTTATTAGATAAATCTTCCAGAATGAGCAGGAAATGTAGGGGAAGGTTAGTATGCCTTTTCACTTCTTAATTTTTTCAGCAAAGTTGGATAGAATGGGGGGCTTTGGGCAGGGAGAGAAAATCAGCAATACACTGAGGCTTCTATCTAGTTTCAGAATGTTCTCTCAGATAGTGGCTGGTTAGGTTTCCCATGGGGTAAAGTCTGCTAAGAGTCCACTGTGGGAGTCCATGAAAAAGAAGTGGGCAAGTGAATAGATGATGAAGAAGGCCACTGGCAAAGCAAAGAATAGGATGGAATATGAAAAGAATGAAAGGAATAGTAAGGGAGAAAGATTTAGAGTAGGACACAGTGGCACCTAGAGTGGTTAAAAGAGGAAAAGGAATAATTATATATTACTTTCATAAAGAGAGGGGAGAGGAAAATACTATAGACTAGGAATAGAAGAGAGGAGAGAATGGAAAGAGGTAAAGAAGAGGAATACAAAAAAGAATAGAAGAAGAGGGAGAGGCTGAGACATAATGGAGAGGAGGAGAGATGGTATGGTGGCAGAGAGAATAGAAAGGAGAAGAGGGCAGTGGAAGTAATAATTAGGTAAAGATGCCAGAGGCATAGGGAAGAATGAGATCTCATTAACCCTTTATTTTCTCTTCACTTCAACACCTTCCCCTCCACCCCCCAAGCCAGCCGTTCATATGCCCATCTCTGGATCACTTCCAGTCCCTTGTGTCCCACATCCTGGATTTTTCTTCAGTGTTTCCTTTCAATGTTCTCATTTCTGTTCCATCATCTTCACTCTGGCCACTTCAGTCCATTTTCATATGTCTCTTCCTTGGTCTAGCTTCCCTCATCCATCTTCAACCTTTCTGTATTCACTAGTGCAGGAAATATGGCAAAGCAACTGGCAAAGCAGCTATAAAGATTGAATGGAGCCAAGGAATACATAGTATAATGGGAAAAGACCTAAATTTCCAGTCTTTGAACCTGCTTGTCTGATTGGATCATTCATGTGGTTTCACTGGGTCTCAGTTTCCTCTTCTATAAAATTATGATTGGAGGACTAGAAAACTCCTTTTTAGATCGAAATCCCAGAATTTGACTGTTCCTAATTCCCATTCCTTACCCTAATCTTCATAGAATCCATCCATAGCATAGGATAGGATACCCACTTTACCCAGATATTAGATTAGGAACTTTCAAAGGAGCTGTTATGCTACTCTTTGGAAATTACTTTCACAGATGAGATAGGTCAGCATTGTAGCTTAATGTGAGGAATTCCCCTCAGAGGAAAGATGGCAGTGGGAAGCTCGGCTGTCTTAGGACTTTGTTCAGAGAAGGAGCTAGGAAAATCACTCCTATAAACACTTCTTACTCATCTGGTTACACAGGACCTTACTACAGTGGCCAGCACTTGGCACTATTCCTTGTACCTATTAAATATATGCATTCTTTTGGGAAAATGTAAGCTTGGATGAATGGTAAAGGCTTGCCGAGGAAAGAGTGCTTTATTTTTTGTCATTTTATTCTCAAGTTTCAGTGAACTGCAAGCTCAAGATGAGTTTACCAAGGGGATCTGGAAGTTCAGTAGTTGATATCTAGTCACATTTTCCTTATCTTGTACGTGTAAAATTATATTTTGAGCATGTCTAAAGTTATCATTCCACCATATTAGCTTCAACCCATGGTTCTAGCTACATTATTGCATGGGATAAAAAAGAAAGGCACAATGCAAATCAAGAGACAAGTATGTAGTTACAGATTTTCATTTTGCTGGTCTTTTTCTCCTCTTTCCTGAGGAATAGAGGTAGTAATGAGAGGAGATGAGACATATATCCACTTAAAACTCAGATGAATTTCTCTCTCACAGAGGAGCTAAACTGAGCAGCCACAAAGAATCTGAGCATCCTGGTGAGTTTGGCCAAGGCTTCCCACACTTCTCTGTTTCTCAGGCAGTATATGATAGGGTTGAGGAGTGGTGTCACCACTGAATAGATTATAGAGACCAGCTTGTTAAAGTCAAAGGTGCTGATGGCTCGAGGTCGGGCATACATAAATATAGTGGTAGTGTAAAAAACAGTAACCACCACCAAGTGGGACGCACAAGTAGAGAAAGCCTTCCGGCGACCTGTTCCAGATGGAATCTGGATAACAGTAGCCAGGATGCAGATGTAGGAGAATGCTGTCACACAGAGAGAGGTCATGAGCACAGCCAGAGCTGCCACAAAGTCCAGAGTCTCAATAGCTTCTGTGTTTGAACACGAGAGTTTCAGCAGTGGGGAGATGTCGCAGAAGAAATGATTGAGTACGTTGGGGCCACAGAAGCTCAGTTGGGAGATGAGCACTATAGACACAAAGGAGGCCAGGAAGCCACTAAGCCAGGCACTTAGGGCCAGAACCAGGCAGACAGTTGGGTTCATCAGTGTTGGGTAGCGCAGAGGGAGACAGATGGCCAGATAGCGGTCATAAGCCATGGCTGCCAGGAGGAAGCACTCAGAAGAGGCAAGGGAGAGGAAGAAAAAGAGTTGTGTGAAACATCCAGCAAAGGAAATAGTCTTCTTCTCGGTCAGAAAGTTGGCCAACATCTTGGGTATGGTGACTGAGGTATAGAGAGCCTCTAGTACTGATAGATTAGCCAGGAAGAAATACATGGGGGTGTGGAGTTGCCGGTTGACCTGGACAATTACAATAATGACCAGATTCTCTATAAGGGTCATCACATAGATGATACAGAACAGTAGAAACAGCAGAGCTTGTAGGTGATTGAGGCTTGGGAAGCCCAGTAAGATGAATTCTTTCACAGAAGAGGTCCCATTAGTATATTTCATGTTCTTTTATTTTCTATTAGTAGGTTTCTGTTGAAAAGGCAAATTGAGAAAAAGGATGGACAAATGGTTATTCTGGGGAGCATGGTACCAAATCTTTTATCACTAGTGAGAGAGTCATAGGGAGGGAAAATGGGTTGAAGTTTCAGGAAGAGGCATTTAGTCTAGCCACAGTGTATTGAACTAGGAAAGATTGAGGAAATATTCTTTGTTGAACATCTTAAAAAATAGGGCAACACCAACTTAAGCCAAGAATAAGTTCAGATGTCATCTAAGGGCTTCTGACACAGAGCTGTACAGATAGAGAGCTTTAGACTTGGATTCGAGGATCCAGTTATTTGTCTGTGCACATGGTAGAATGTAAGGAACTTTAGAGCAACAGTGATTTTGTGTTTTCATCACATAACCTGATGCCTTGAATATGATAGATGCTTAATAAATGTTCACTTGAATCGAACTCAATCCCCTTCTAGTAGTTGAGTAATCTTGGCCCAATCACTTTGTCCTCTCAGAACCTTGCTCCCCTAATATTACAATGTGGGGTAATTCACAATTGTCTCAATTGAAATGTCAAGTACGAAAATGCTTTTTAAAATGTGAAGCATTATTAGTTCCCTTGAAAGTTTTGATCTTTTGTTCTTCCAAATGAACTTTGCTATATTTTTTTTCTAATTCAACAAAATAATTTTCTTGGTAGTTTGGTAGATATGGCACTGAATAAATTAATTAGTTTGGGTGGGATTGTCATTTTTATTATGTTAGCTCATCCTACCCATGAGCAATGAATGTTTTTCTACATATTTAGATCTAGTTTTAATTGTGTGGAAAGTGTTCATATAATTCTTGTGTTTGTCTTGGCAGATAGATTCCTAAATATTTTAAATTGTTTAGGGTGATTTTAAATGGAATTTCTCTTTCTAATTCTCAATATTTGACAGCCCCTGTTATAGGCAATTATGTCAGCTTTTACTATCACCTCATTTTGTTTCATTCAGAGAAGTACAAATATTCTTGGTCCTTAAAATTCTACTATATGATAAAGTTCACTAGAACAAATCACTACATGCATTCAATTCAGATCTCAAGAGCGACAGGACAACTATATTTTATCTCATTGAGTACACCAACAGTCTATAATACAGCAGCTGCCACCTAGGACTATTGAACACATCTGCGCATCTTTCTCCTCTAGTAAATTCTATTCAATGAAGAATTATTAACAACTTCCATGTTCAAGGGCCTTTGGAATATTTGGGGAATAAAAAGATAAAAGATAGAATAGTTCCTTCCTTGAAGGAACTAGTGAACTAGTCAGGGTGGAGATGGGAGTTGGGGAAGTTATAGATAAGGAAATACAAGATAATTTGAGGAGAGAGATTTTAGCAACTTGATGAAACAGGGAAGGGTGACCTCAGAGGTGATGACAGAGGAGAAGAACTAAGACTTAGAGGGAGAAGAGGATTCTGAGAGATTAGGAGGGAGTAAATTCTGGGTAAATGCTTGTAGTTCTAATGCTTCGAATGCCAACTTTGGAGAACTAGTAGTGAAGTTTTTCTGGAAGTGGAGTAATTAGGAATAGTAGAAGATAAAACTAGAATGATAGGTGGGAGATAGATTTTGGAAGGCCTTAAATGCTAGACTAGAGAGTTTATATCACTGAGGCAATAGGGAATAAATGATGGTTTTTGAGAGAGGAATAATATGAACAGCTTTATACTTTAGAGAGATTATTTCACCAGATTGTAGAGAGTAGACTGGAAGGTGGGGGGAGGCTGGAAGCAGGCATTCTGTCTTCCCTCTGGAATTTTTGAAATATGCTTTCCCCCAATCGAGGGAGAACATACATTTATGCCTAGCTTTTCTTTTTTCTCTTTCTTTATCACACATTTTATAAGGGAGTGGTCATTTCCCTTTCCTCCTCCAAAACCCAGCAACATTCCCATTATTTCTACCCTAGAAACTAGGTTCTCCCTTTTAGTGTAATCTGGATTCAGTTTAGATTTTTCCCTTGTTAGTTCTGCTATCATTTATTTGAAAGATGAAATTATCACTAAAAGAAGTCAAATTATTTGTTAATTACTTGTCAAAATCAATTACTTGCTGTTCTGCTTTTTTTGGAAAAAGATAGTCAGTAGATGTCTAAATAACTGAAGCCTCTGCTAACTTCTGTTTTGTACCTCTATGCTGGACTTGTTATTCATTTCTTGATCTATTTCCTCCTGTTCAGGTAGTCTTTAATATATTTGATGATAGAATCCCATCTCTCTCTCCATTGATTTTTCAACCAAATACTCTCTGACCTGCTGCTCATCATGATTTAAAAAATATTTTTACAACACATGCTTTTAAAATATATGCAATGTTTGCCAAATTCCATTATTTATCCTGTTTCTTTTGAATGATACTTACCCTTCTCCAACTTTGATCTAGGTTTCATTTACAAGTTTCATCCCATCAAAGTCTTAGTAAAAGGCAAAAAGATTTACCCGATCTGAAGAGAAACCAGAGTATGCCATCAAATCTGTGATACTTATTTGGTTAACTTTGCCTTCTTCCTTCAAGACTTCTAGTTTTGCTTCCTTGTTGCCTAAATTTTATTCGTATTGAGACATTTGAGGCAACCGATCTTGCGATTATTTCTTTTCTAGGATTTTGTCACCTTTGAACTTTTTAGATGTTTCTAGGGCTACTCTTCCTCCAGTGCAACTCTCTCCCTATAGTTTCTAATTTTATGGTTACATACATAAGTGGTTTGCTCCCTCCTCCACCCTTTATAGGTTGGGTTTGAAAGACACCTGGTAAATACATCTTCATTAAATTTTGTTAGGTATATTCCTTCCTTGGCCAGGATCCCTTCATCTCTATTTTAAGCTCTTGTTCAGAAGCCCAAATCCTATTTACAGACATCTTAATAGGCTTTTCACTTTTCAGAAAAAAAGTGCATTCTCCTATCATCCTTTTCTTTGTACGTGAAACATTGAGAAAACACAACAAAGATCTCTTTGATCTTCAGTTTCTTTTCTAGGCTTCATACTTTTGGGCAAAACTTTAAAACACTTAATAACTCATGATCAGTGCAGTGACCAGTTATGAATTTAAGGGATGCTTGATAAAGCCTGCGTCTGATAAAGTGAAAGCAACAGAGTGCAGAATGAGACAAATATGGTCAGTGTAGAATTTTGTTTTACTTGACTATTCATATTTGTTACAAGAATTTTCTTTGCTTTCCCTTTTCTTTTTAAAGTGAGAGGGGGAACATGAAAGAGAAAATGGATTTTTGTTCATTCAAAATAACAAGTTTAGATGTTTATTATTATTAATATATGTCTTCTTTAGACTTCTGTAGTCTCCTAACTCCTTCTAATATATTAATTTGATAAAGGAATAGACTTGATCTTCTGGTTTGCAGAAGAGAAAATTAGGTGCAGTGATTGGAAAAGAAAAACTTTGACTTGGTAAAAGGAAAAACTCCCTAATACCTTTTGCTTTCCAGAGAACCTCAAGTTAAATCTGGATGGCTACTTGCAAGCTACTTTGTAGAGAGATTTTTGACCAGGTGTGGATTGAATTACGTGGTTCCTAAACCCTCCTCCATATCTGATATTAAGGTGTAAAGGACCTTAAAGGTCATATCCTCACAGAACTGTAGATTTGGGTCTTGAAAAGACTTTAGAGGCCATTTAGTCCAACCTCATTTTAGAGTTAAAGGAAATGAGGCCCACAAAAACTTAGTAACTTGCCCAAGTTCAGACAGATATGTAAGAATCATAGGTAGGATTTGATTCTAAGTCCTTTGACTCCAGATCCAGAGTTTTTCCGCTATATTGCATTGCCATGTGGTCCAAAGACACCAATTTAAAGATGAGAGGGAAGGGAAAAGACTTGCTCATCTGGAATTGTAGTTTTGATCTAATTTTAAAGTAGGACCCTTAAAACTGTGAGTCCAAAGAGATATTGTTGTTGTTTTTTTTTTCTGGGAAGCTGTTCTTTGGTACAGTCAAGGGTGGATAGTGGAAGAAAGATGTGATGACAAAAAGGCACCTTTAGAGAGAAAGCTGACTTTTAAAGGGATTTGGTGTTCCAGAGGACTTTTATTTAGGAGCTGTAAGATTTACTCCTTCCAGAGGAACTTCCTTTGCTGCTTAGACAGACCGTTTATCTCTCAGTGTCTCAGTTTGTTGAGTTAAAAACTGGGTAACAATGCTAAAGATTTGTAGGGAAAAGATAGAGTACATTACTAATTATCTCTGCTAAGAGAAGAAATATTATGAATAAAGGATATCTATAGGTAAGACCCAAATCTCTTTGTATCCATGTTTAAGCTTCATCATGGATTTACGTTTTCCCATTTTCTCCCTTTCTTAGTCCACCCTTTAATGAAAATATGATTAGAAGTAAATTATGTCCAAACAAGGTGGTAAGGGGCATGAATAATCAATCAATTAACCATATGTTAGGCAGTGGCTAGACAAAGATCAATTGATGGTTGGAAATATGAAACCCTTTGGAAATATAATGTACAATTTACATATTGGGAATTTGAAAGACATGATGGCACATACCTGGAATCCCTCATATTAGAGAGATGTTAAAGCTGGTGGATACTCTGAGCTCTGGAGTTCTGAGCTGCAGCAGGGCGATGCCAATTGAGAGTACACACTAAGTGGGATCAATAGGGCAAGTTTCCTTGAGAGGGACAGAAGACTTCCTGATGTGGGAACTGACAAAGGTCAGAGATAGAGTAGAACCAAGCTTCTGGGATTACAAGAATTAGGATTGGCTTATAAGAAGCACCTCAACATCTAGCCTGGGAGAGGTGAGGAGACCCAGTCTTTAAAAAATAGATGTGGTCAGATATCAAGTAATAGGTAGAATGGTATGTTGGAGAAAAAAATAATTATATTAAAAGCAAAAGAATCTTGGAGATTACTATTGTTCCAGGTACTAATGAAATTCATCACCTTCAGCAAATTATTTCTCCTCTTGGGTTATTAGTATTCTTCTCTGCCAAAATAAGGGACCAAACTAGATTATTTTTTAAATCTCCAGTTCCATTGCTTATGGCATTATGCCATGCTGCATTTAACAAGATCCTTTTAGTACTCTAGCGAATAAAGTCCCTTTGGATTAATCTTCTATTCAATTCTATTCTATATGAAACATTATCATAACAAGTCTATAGCATATTATAATCTGTTTTTCAAATGGAGGAATGAAGACACGGATAGTTGAAATGTCTGACTCAGTAGTTAGAATCTGATTTAAAATATAACTTTCATCTCATAGAGTGAATGAGGTGACAACATAAGACAGATTGTGCTGAATGAAGTTTGGTATTATTCCTTCATCAAAGGGTCACAGAGAAGGAGCAGAGGTCAGATTCTATGGTATCACAATTTAAAGATGGTCACTATTTAGCCTCTTCATCTTCACCAGGCTCTGAAATCCATAAAACCATTTACCCTCAATTCAGTTTGGAAAATAATTTGAAGCAACTAAAACATATCTCATTGAGATGTAAGAAAATCCCCCTGAAGTGGATGCTGTAGAATTAGTTCTTGCATGTAATCAGGAGTTTGTAGTGAATGGTCATTGGGCCTTTCAAAAACTCAGATTTTTTGAAGGAAAATTGGCTCAGGGATGGGGTTGTGAGAAGCTTGGTTGAGGAAAATGTTATATGATACATTAAATGGCAATTCTGAAAAGACACAAATGGAGAATTATGTCATCAAGACCCTAGAATCAGGAAGAATACAGGAGAGTGAATGTGGACATCCACCATGTTTCATTCTATGGCAAGAAGAGTATCTCTGAAGAGTGGAAAGAGGTCATGGGATGATAATCTTGGAAGTTGAAAGGATCCAAGAAATCATCTAGTTGAACTCTTTTAAAGATGTGGAAAGTGAGACCTAGAGAAGTAAAAAAGACTTGTCCAGATCACACACATAAGTGGTAGAATTAAAACTGGATCCTGGTAGATTTGAGCTAGATAAAAGAGACTATTTAAATATTAGCTAGTAAATTGAGATTCATTACTTAATTAATGATATAAACTTAAAAGGTAAGTGGATGCAATACAGGTCTAGGTAATAACAACTTATGGAAATTTTGAGACACTTGGACACAACTCCAACCTTTGAAGTTGGTGTCAGAGAAGATATCTGTACCCTTTCCCAACAATCATCTTGTCAGCTTCTGGACAGAACACTTGATTCATTTATTTAGTTTTTTTCCTATCGGTATCTATCTTGACTCACCTTGAGACTGAGGACATTCCTGGATGTTTTTGATGCTTCCTACTTGCTCTTTCTGAGCAGACTAGATGATGTCTCTCCTTTACCTGGTCATGATTTTCAACCAACTGAACTCCTTCTGCCAAAGAAAGTACTGAGCTTCTGGCAAGTGTTGACATGTCTCTGCCTAAGGATCATTAGTAAAAACATATAGCCTCATCATTAGTTCCTTTTTTATTCTTGTCCCCACAAAGAATTTTTATTGAATTATTGAGCTCATTAATTATTGAGCTCATTAATATTTTCATTATCCATCAACTTCCCTTGGAACCTGAGGGACTAATATCCCAGAGCTTCTTTAAGATGAGACTCTCAGAGCAAATTATGTTGTTATTCCTATAAGGGTCACAGGGGAAGAAACCTGAATAGACTCAGGCCTCAAATTCAAACGATTCTTGCCTTTCTTCCATTTTTTGGTTATTAACTATTGAGAAAGGCTCAAGTCAATTTTTGAGTAGGCTTGGGAGCTGAGTTATTCTGAAAGCCCTATAATAATTAGAATACTGACTAAGGGGATCTGAACCTTTGGGAAGCATGTCTAGGAAAAAAAATGTGGTATTTCTTGGGTCCTCAGGAATGGGGCGAGTAGGAAAAAAGAATCTACTCATCATTTTCTCCAGTGGATGCCACTAAATGTATTGGGATGAAGGAGGAAACTTAATCAGTAGTCAAGTAGAGGTACCATCTAGTATTAATAATAATGGGAAATATGCTGAATTTGAGAATGATATCCCCTGGTAGGCTTTAGAATCATTGTATAAAATAGTCAAATGATATTTATTAAGCACCTATTAGCTGCTAAGCACTGGTTCTCAAAGGATCGGATAGGTCATGTACCCTAACTCATATCTGCTCTTCCAACTGCATGATGAAATCTGGCCAACAGATATCTTTCTTACAGCTTTTTTCCCCTGAGGGTAGGGAAGATCAGGAGGATAGAGATTTATTGAATGCCAACCATGTTCTAGACACTGTGATAATTGAGTTATAAATATTATCTCAATTGATCTTCATAACCCTTTGAGGTAGGTGCTATCATGATCCCCATTTTATACTACAGTTAGGTCAATCTCTTTTTAATGGTTATGAGTATTTTTTAAACCCTCACCTTCCATCTTAGATTCAGTGCTGAGTATTGGTTCCAAGGCAGAAGAGTGGTAAAGGTCAGGAAATGGGGGTTAAGTGACTTGCCCAGGGTCACACAGCTAGGAAGTGTCTTGAAGTTGAATTTGAACCCAGGACTGCATGTCTCTAGGTCTGGCTTTCAATCCACTGAGCCACCTAGCTATTTTGTAACTTTTCAGGACTTAATGCAATTATTTGAATGTCATTTGAGAATAAGAGAATTTGGAAAACATTTATTGATAGAGAATCTTTATTCTATTTGGAGGGTCCATTGACATTGCCAGTCTTTATACTGAATTAAGATTTCTGTCTTAAGCAATTTGAATTTCAATAGCGATGTGGTGTTCCACTGCTAGTCCAATAGTTCTGATGATGCTAGTACCTTTTCTCTCCAATGTGTTTATAACCTCATCTAGGGCAGCTGTAATGCATTTATTGTCATGATTATCGGTCTGCATCTGGGTAACCAATTTCACCAGTAGATGGCACAAGGATGCTTTTTTCTGCAACCAATTTGGGGATTTTTTTTTTCATTGACTTCCAATATTCATCAGATAGATCACTTTTTCTTGATTAATTAGATTCTTCATAGAGAAAGTATCAACTTTACAAGTAAATATTAAAAAAACTCCAGTCCAGATTGTAATCAAAGCAACAAATTGTTATTATATTTATTTTATAGCATATATTATATTCATTCTAACAAATGGACTGTGTTCTTAGCATATGCTGAAAAGGTAGAAGCAGACAATCTAAAAACAAAACAGGGAACAGTTCATACATTCAAAGAGCTTATGCTCTCATCGGAGAGTACAACTCACATACTGATAATGAAGTACAAAGTTTGGAGATGGAAGTGAACTAGCAACAGGGAACATCAGGGAGGACTTTACAGAGGAGGCAGTAACTAAGCTCAAGCTAAAGAAAGATGAGGGTATCGGGAGGCACAGATGGGGAGGGAATGCATTCTAAACATGGGGAATAATTTGGATCCATGTACAAAGCACAATGAGTTCAAAGGACAGTCGAATTTTCCTGGAATATGGAGTAAAAAGGAGAGCAATGTGAAATAAGGCTGGAAAAGCAAGCGAGTTCTATGTAAATCGTGGAGAGCCTGAAGTGGTAGGTTGAGGAACTCAAAGCAGCTATATGGAGCCACTGAAGGCTTTTGAGCAATGAAATGATAAGGTAAGCTTTGAACCTTAAAAAGATTGTCTTAGCAATTGTGTGGAGTGTCTAGAAGTAGGAAGACCAACTAGTTATTGTAGACCAGGAAAGAACTGATGAGGAACTGACCTAGGCTGATGGCTATTTAAGTGAAGAGAAACAATTGGATTTAAAGATGTTTAGATATAGAATTGACAAGCCATGCCAACTAAATAGATTTTTATTATCTTATTATTGCAACAGTAATAGCAGCAGCAGTCACAACAACAAAATAAAGAAATTGCAAAGATCAGAGAAATAATTATGATAATAAAGAAAAATGAATTTTCCAAAGAGAATGATGTAGTTGCATAGGAATTTAACAACAAAATTTAAAGTATGTAGAGTGCATGTATGCAAGTGGATGTGTACAGAAGCCTGGAATGATCTTGTAAAAAATTGTATTGGCTATACCAAGAAGACTAGAGAGGAAGGAGGGCAACAAAAATGTGGGTTTTTTTCTGTATTAGAGAAAAGAGACATATCAAATAAGAAATATGATTAATGTTTGAGTGTAAGAGAAAATTATAACCAAAGACTTAGAGAGGAAGAAGTTCTCAGCTTTTATTTTCCTTCTATTTTTTTATGGAGGAGAATAATCTTTTAACTAGAAAGGAATAATAAAGATAGATTTAAACAATTGAAGCTTGAAATTAATCTTGGGATTGTAAGATATGCAGTTACAATTGATCAGTTTAAGTAAGCAGATCCAGAAAAATCGCTCTTGACACTTATAATCTATGCACAGTCAATGTCAATAATCTGTGTTGAGGTGGCATAAGATTGTAAAAAACAAACAACCAAAAGCAAATAATTTTACTTCCAAACAATAGCCTTGTGAGTTTGAATTTGATACTTGGCAAAATTCTTGAATTCGTTATCAAAGAGATATTTAGAAATGAATTTTTATAATAAATATTTATAAAATGAATTAAAGATTATAAAGAGCCAGTCTGGTTTCATCAGAAAAAAGTTAGGACAGATGCAATTAATTTCTCTTTTTGACATGATTATTAGTCTAGAAGATCAAGAATCTTAGAATAATCAATATAGGATTGGAATGAGCACTAGAACTCATCAAGTCTACCTTCTTCATTTTGTACATTAAGAAAATGGACACAGAGCAATCAAGTGGTCACACTGTTAGCAAGTATTTGAGATTTGAGATTTGACTCTGTATCTTCCTAACTCTTTCAAGTTCCCTAGTCTCTATATCATCACTGGTTCCTGTGCATAAAGTTTGCCTAGATTTCATTCCAGCTTTTAATAAAGTTTCTCATCATAACTTTGTAGATAAAGTGGGGAGGTGGACACTAGATAATACTGTTCAGTGGATGAAGAATTGATTTCGTGGCCAGTCTGAGTTTGGTTTTAGCTGCAAAGAAAATCACCAGCTATTTTTCCTTGTCTCTGTTCTATTGAATATTTTTATCAATGGCTTGGATGAAGACATAAATGGCATGCTTATCAAAATTGTACATAACAGAAAAACAGAGAGGTAGAGTAAACATGTTAAATGGTCAAGTCAGGAAAGGTAGAATGTTGGATCAAATAATATAATAATAAAATATTAATAAAGTACTCCATAAAAATAAGCACTTGCATTGACAAAATGAGATCAAAAGATAAGATTAAGGAAGCATGCAGATAGCAGTTTGTTTTTAAATGACTTAAGAGGTGTCACTGGACTATCAGATCAATGATGGTCAATAGGGTGATATGGCAGCCAAGAAATTTAATGAGTTATTTGGGTGAATTGAGAGGTCCTTGTTGCCTGGAGTAAGGGAGGTGATAGTCCTGTTTCACTTTTCCCTGGTTAGATCACCTTTGAAGTATTATGTTCAGTCTTAGGATACTATAATTTCTTTTGTTTTCTTTTCCTTTCTTTTCTTTTCTTTTCCTTTTTTTCTTTTGTTTTGTTTTCTTTTGTTTTCCTTTTTTCTTTTCTTTCCTCTCCTCTCCTCTCCTCTCCTCTCCTCTCCTCTCCTTTCGTTTTCTTTCCTTTTGTTTTCTTCTTTCCTTTCCTTTCCTTTCCTTTCCTTTCCTTTCCTTTCCTTTCCTTTCCTTTCCTTTCCTTTCCTTTCCTTTCCTTTCCTTTCCTTTCCTTTTCTTTTCTTTTCTTTTCTTTTCTTTTCTTTTCTTTTCTTTTCTTTTCTTTTCTTTTCTTTTCTTTTCTTAACCTTACCTCCATCTTAGAGAAAATTGTATTGGCTTCAAGACAGAAGAGTGTTAAGGGATAGGAAATGGGGAACAAGTGACTTGCTCAGGATCACACAGCTAGACATTATATTTTAAAAGCACATTGACAGATTGTCAAACACTCAGAGGTGAATGATCAGAATATTCAGGGTCCTGAGATCATGTCATATTAATGAACAAGGAAAAAGAGATTAGTAGGCTATGTCTTACCTATTCTAGGGTTTGCTAATATTTTGCTAATATTCAGTTCTGAGATGATAGACAGAGCTCTGAACATCTGGCATTGTCAACAGGAAAGATCCAGGGGCCCTTAACTCCAGAAACTATGGGTCAGAGCAAGAACACAGTGGATCCAAGGAAAGAACTTCTAGGAGCTACTATGCCCCCTCCCCCCCAAATTAAAGCATGGAGGATGGAACCTCCTGGCCTTGGTACAAAATCCCAATTCAAAATGAAAAGTTAAGAGATTTGGAAGTTAAAAAAATGACTTAATAAATAAATAAAACATTGTCCAAAATTTAGAGATCTCCAAGAGAAATTATTCTACAATAGGCATAAATGGATAATAAAAGAAAAAAAATAATTTTCTACAAAGACTGCATGAATAATTAGAAAAAAATAAAGCAAGAGATTAAAAAAATGAAATAAAGGATCTAGGCAAAAGAATCAAAAAGAGAATAAATGACTTAGGAAAGAAAGTAAATGTCCATGAAATAGACTCCTGAAAATTTTAATAGAACAAAGAGAAATCAGTGGCTTCATGAGATAGTGAAAAAAATTAGAATAAAATAAAAGTAATGGAAAAAGAAGAAAATATAAGTTTTCTCATGTAAGTATAGGTTGACATGAAAAATAAATCAAGGAGAGTGATAATTTTAGAATCATCCAAGTACCCTAAAAGTCATTTTTTTTAAAGAGCCCACACTCTATATTTTAGAAAAGTAACAAGTTAAAATGAGGTTTTAAAAAAAGCAAGTATTAGACTTTTAGATCATGTGACAAACAAGATAGAGGAGTAGGAATTTACTCTGATTTCCATAGCCTTTCAGACATTTTCTAAACAGAAATTATGTGTCAAAGATAAAAGAAAATTAGCTGTCTCCATGGTCTAGGACACCTGGAATAAAAAAAAATGTTATTATAAATCAACTAAATCCTACCCAGAGATCACTCAGCAGTTCCTCTTTCACCTCTTATGTTATCACTATAAGGAGTAAGATGGCATCAACTGGCCCAAGGACCTGACACATAAACTTGCATCAAAACCCACCCCTGTGAGTGGCTGAACAAATTGTGGTACATTTGTTAATGGAATAGAATACTATTGTGCTATAAGAAATGATAAGCAAGATGATTTCAAAAATTGCTATCAAGATCTGTGGGAACTGATGCAGAGCAAAATAAGCAAAACTGGGAGAATATTATGTACAATAATAGCAATATTGGATGATGATTATCTGCAAAAACTTGGCTACTTTCAGCAATGTAATAATCTGGGACAATCCTGAAAGACTTATGATGGGGAATGTTCTCCACTTCCAGAGAAAGAACTGTTTAAGTTATATTTCATATCAGTGTTTTTACAGTTTTATTTTGGGGTTTTAGTTGGGTATGAGTTTGCTCTTACAACAGTGACCAATATGGAAGTGTGCTTTGCATAACGATAAAAATGAAAAAACAAACAAACAAACAAACAAACCCCAAAAGCCCCCACCCTTGCAACCTAGTCCTCCTTCCTTTCTTCTGTGCCTTGGACATTCCTCCTTAAAGGAGTGTAATTTTGCTTGAGACCTTTCTGAAAGCACTGTGACAGCAGCATTCTGTATTTCAAAAGATATCTGTAAGAAAACAAACTGAGGGAAAGGGGAAGGCATAGAGGTACCCGATCCTACCCTTTTCCCCAGAACCTCAAAGACCCAAACTTTAAATGGTAGAAATTACCCTTGTTGTGGTGGCACCAGTGATACCTTGAACTTTCTGGTCAGAGAATTGAAAAACAGAAGGAAAAATGCATGCTTGTGGTTGTCTACAAGGGAGGAGGATATTGTGAGAGGGAAACATTTAGCTGGGTCCATTTCTGTTCCCTTGAAAGTCACTTGGGACAGAGATCTAGACAGGTGAATCAAGAATTTCCTAATAAGGGAGACAGCTGAGACATTTTTGAAATTTAGTCCTTAGTAAAATTTCTGTCAGAAGAGAGGGAGTCAATAATTGAGTAATAGGGGAAGTTTTTTAAAAAAGGAAAAAGTATTGAAATTTTTAAAAATATCAAGAAGAAAAGTCAGACTTTGAAGAAAAGCAGAAAAATTGATAGAGAAAACATTAACAGTAGGAGGAAATATGTCTGTAGATGTCATAAATAAATACTGCAAAACAAAAATAATTCAACTTGATAAGATTAAGGACTCTGTATTTTGAGGATAACATGGAGCCACAATATACATTCCTGTGTGGTTTAACGAGAAATGAGAATTGTGGGAGCAAAATTTATGTCTTGCACAGCAAAAATAATTAGAATAGAAAAAAACTGTACTTTGCAATGGCAAATCTTTCCAAGGAAACAAAATGGACAATAATAAATTGGGAATGCAAATACATAAAAGTGAAGGCAAACTAGAAGAAGAACAATGAAAGAAACAACTACCCAAACCATTCAATAACATTAAAAGAAAATATACTTACAATCCAAGCAAAACATACTGATATTGAAAACAGGATGTGTAGAGAAAACCCCAAAGAATAAGATAAGACAAAAACAAAACAAAACAAACAAAAAACACACCCTTTAACAACACAATCCAGGAAATAGTATTCGAGAATTGCTCAGAGCTTCTGAAAATAGAAAATGAAACAACAATGGCAGTAATTCATGGATTATATCTAGGAAAAACAAAATCTAAGGCTGTAAACTCTAAGACACCTAGTGGTTAAATTTTTAGTTAAATTTAGTAATTTGATTCAGCAAAGCAATTATTATGAATGGAGACAGGTATAGTTTCATAGATGATCTTTTTATGTTCTGGCATGTGTATTGAAGTATTCTTTATTTTGGGTGGGTGGGTGGAGAGACTAAATTCAGAATAAAAAAAATACAACCAGCAATTGTAGGTGCTCAGTATTGAGAAGCTAAATAGCCTCATTTTAATTTTCCTATTTTTAATTTTCCCCTGAAAGGGGGCAATTTCACTTCCTCTAGACCCACTAATTTATCCATATCATGAGAGGAATAAGAACTGGAATAGAGGGTAAAATATTCACCTTTGTGCTCTTTACTAACCTCATCATCTCCATCTACTTTTGATTTGATTAGCTTTAATCACAGAGACAGCTACATGGTATGGTAATTAGTTGCCTGGACATGGAATCAGAAAGACCTGCATTCATTTCCAGCCATGTGACCCTGGACAAGTCTCTTAATCCCCTTCAGCCTCAGTTTTCTTATTTTAATTTTTATTAATTTTTATTTTTTCCATGGTTACATGATTCTTGTTGTCTCTCTCCCCTCTTTTTTCCTCTCTCCTCCCCTCCCAGAGTTGACAAGCAATTTCACTGGTTATACATATATTAGCACTCAAATCCTATTTCCATATTATTCATTTTTGTAATAGAGTAATCTTTTAAAACCAAAACCCCAAACTCATACCTATATAAACAAGTGATAAATCATGTTTTCTTTTGGATTTCTACTCCCACAGTTCTTCCTCTAGATGTGGATAGCATTCTTTCTTAGAAGTCTCTTAGAATTGTCCTGGATCACTGCATTGCTTTTAGTAGCAAAGTTAATCACATTTGATCCTCCCATGATGTTTTGGTTACTGTGTAAGTTTTCTCATTTTTAAATAGGAGATATTAATACCCACTCCTCAGAATTGTGAGGACAACATACAGAAAACACTGTGCAATCTTTAAAAGGGTACATGATCCCATTATCATCTCATCATCATCATCAAACCATGACTGTTGATTTAGTACACCAGTTTTCAGGGAATCCAATCATGTCAAACAATGTATCCCTTCATTAATATTTGTATTATATGAAAATATTAAATATAAATAAATATTAAATATATTAAAATAAAGGAATATCTCTGGATATTCCTTTCTGAACCTCACTGTTATGAAATTAGCAATACTAATAACACTTTGATAGCACTTGAGCTTTTAGAAAATATTATGTGTTATTTTTTATATTTTTATAAGAATGTATACTCATATATATATATATATATATATATATATATATATATATATGGGTGTATGGGGTCCTCAGGGAGGAGTAATATCTTTGTTATGGAGGGCTTGTCGTGCCCTCCTAAGGCAGCTCTCCAGCCTCTGACCCTCACCTGACACCCAGCTCTTACTTGTGGTTCCCAGTAGCTGCTAGCATGAGGCAGCGGCCACACCCCGGGCAATGGCTTCGACAGGCCGGCTAAACCTTGTGAAGGTAGTCATCGGGTCGTCGTCGACCCCTGGTGAACTAGGGCTTTGCTCACCCAGCATGCGAAGAATGTTTTGGCGGAACAGGTGGAAGAAACCAACAAGAAGGTTCAACGGCTGAGAGGGCGATGCAGCAAAGCACTGTGGAGTGCTTAGGGCATGTTGGAGCACAATGGACAACAGGGCCATCCAATGCAGCTGAGGAAGTCTCCAGGTGTAACGACTTTTCGTGTCACTGGACCCAGGCTTCCAACGCCGAGAGAGTGGGACTGTCTCTGTGCATTGACTTTTCCACTTAAATCTCCATGCACAAGTTCTTTGTGCACAAAAACACACAAAGACAATTGTCATCCTCGGTTACTGAGAGACGATGATGACTACTACTACTCTTATAATACTAAAATAAAATAATATGCATTATAACATATATCTCACTTGATTCTCACAACAAACCTGGGAAGTAGGTGCTATTATTACCCATTTTACAGGCAAGGAAATGGCCACAAAATAAATGATTTGCCTGGTATCACATAACTAGTAATTGAGCATGGATTCAAATTTATATCTTTTAAGTCCAGCACTCTATGGCTGCTTTCTCCCAAATTGGGATATAACTTTTCTTTCTGTGATTATTCTCTATCCTGCATAAGACAGGGATCAATATTATGCAGAGTCTAACCATAAAGCATGTGGTTCTGAGTTAAAAAATTTGTGTTGAAAATTTTGAGTTGATCTCAGTGATTATAATCTCCCATTTCCTTCTGTAGTTGAAAAGAAGTCAGGTATGAAGCCAGCAGTTTCTTGGGCATACCCTGAACTGGTCTGATGGGAGAGTTTGGTTTGTACCTGCAGGTGGTATTGTAGAATCTGGGCCAGCAAAGAAATTATCACTTGAATAGTCTCAGGGCAATTGGGTCCTTGGATTAGTGATCCTTTTCCCATTTATCCTTTGTTTTATACTAGGGCTATACATGTTGCACACTCCCCACTCCCCATTAGAATGTAAGCTTTTAAAAGGCAAGAGCTGTTTTATTTTTAATCTTTGCATCTTTAGCATCTACCACAGTGCTGGATATGTAGTAAGTGGATTGATTTGGAGAGTATATCAGGGTATCTTCTCTGTCCATATCCAAGTGAACCAACAGAGATCACATCAAGGCTTCTGGAGGGATGTAGCTCCTTTATGAAGGACCTGTATCTCATCTATGCTGGGATGGTGGCAAGTGGGAAGGAAATTGTGCTCCCACATAAGTTTTCCAAGTCTTTTCAGAGTCTCTGGGTCAGCTTTGGGGATTTTTAATTGATGGACAGCACAGATATCATAAGAGTATTGCCATAACTGTACTCACTAGGGATAAGGAGATGTGCTGTCCATGGGCATTAAGGAGGATTCCCAACATGAAATGTTTCCACTTTTTATCCTATCAAGATATCTATATCAAGAACAGAACAGCTGAAGAGGGATGGGGGAAAGAGGCAAGAACGTGGGAGTCAGAATCCTGAATTTTCAGCTGATATCTTTTACTTCCCCAAAAGCCTTTGGTAAGTCACTTTATCTCTATGAAGCTCACGTTCTTCATTAGTGAAATGGGAATAACACATTCTATACTATTTTCCTACCATGGTTTTTGTAAAAATCAAATGAAATAATGTGTAGAATAAAAATGATTGACATTTCTGGGGCACTGGTAGGTTCACAAAGCTCTTTACATAGTCTGTCTATATGCTCACAAAAGTCTTGTCATCCCCATTTTATTTCTGAAGAAACCAGAGCTCAGAGAAAGGCTAAATGATGTCTTCAGGGTCCCTCAGCTGGTAGGTATCTGAAGCAGGTTTTGAACCCAGGTTTTTCCAACCCTGCCAATAATATTTCATCTGTTAAATTGCCTCATTAACAATGGGTTCAAAGCACTGGATTTTGTTCAGGAAATCATCTCATAATAATGTCAACAACATGTCCAGCTTCTTATAGAAGCAGGATGGGACCATGATGTTGGTCTAGACATTTACCTACATCAATGGATGGACCTCCCTATGTGTAAATGACTTCCACTGATCTGAAACAGGGGAGTAACTCCTCCACATTTTATTATCTTTGAACCTACCCTGGGGCATTGAGATATCAAATGCTTATACTAGGTAACAAAGTCATTATGTGTCAGAGGCAAAACTTAAACTCAGGTCTTCTTGATTCCAAGGCTGACACACTATCTACTATGGTAACATGTTTCTCTTGGTCAGCTTATTTCAAAGAATGGAAATAAAGCAGTTATTGTACTAGACTATAGGATTGTATAGGATCAGAGATTTGCAGCAGGGAAGTAAAATTAGGAGGCACCTAAACTAACCCCCTTCTTTTATGAATGAGGGAAGTAAGGTGAGAGAGATAAAGAACTGGGTGGACTATAGACTTCCCTGAATGTGAGCCTCACTTCTAAGATGTGATCTAACTGAATTTCTCTCTCTCTCTCTCTCTCTCTCTCTCTCTCTCTCTCTCTCTCTCTCTCTCTCTCTCTCTCGCTCTCTCTCGCTCTCTCTCTCACTCTCGCTCTCGCTCTCTCTTCTCTCTCCACATAAATATGTGCTGAAAATGATACATTTTCTATGAATAAGTTTCAATTTTTTAATTTGTTTTTTGATTTGTCACACATTTGATAAGCATTTCTTAAGCACTCCGTATACGCCTGACTCTGTGCTAAGTGTTGGAGATACAAAGAAATGTGAAAACATGGTTTCTACCTTCAAGAAACATATTCAAATCAAATAAAATGTTTCTCCTTTTTATCTGTCAATCTAAACATCTATCTATTGATCAAGCTATCTGTCCATCCATCTATCCATCCATCTATCTCTCCTCTATCTACCTATCTAACATCACTTCTGTTTAATTTTTTTGTCATTCTTTTCTTAACTAGGGGAACTGGTATTCTTCCTATTCAACCAGGTCTGTGGGAAAATATAATACATATATTTCTATATTCATACATATAAACATACACATACATATATATAGCAAATAATAGCTGATAAAAGTTGACCATCATATCTTATACTTTAAATTATAAAAGTGCTTCACATATATATTATCTCATTTGGTTCTCACAATATCCCACCCAGTGACGATGGCATTACAGGTACCATCTCCACTTTTTAGATGAGGAGATGGAGGTGCAAAAGGGTTAAGTGCTTTATCCAGGGCCACATAACTAGGAGGCATCAAAGATAGCATTCAAATCCAGGTAGTTCTCCTGGATGTAGGTCAAGAGAACTTTCTATTATACTATGTCACCTTTCAATATGATATTAATAGAACAATTATAATTGCCAGCAGTAGGAGGAGACACATATATCTTGAATGGATTTGATGACAGGACATGATCCTACATTGTTAGTAACTATGAAGGGAAACATCCTTGGAACCATGGACGTGCTGTAAAGATGCTCATCTGTGGCGTCAGGCTCTAAAGGAAGCTATTCCCCTAAAGGCATGATGATAGGGTCAGTGCTTTGCACAGTGCCAGGTACGCAATAGATACTTAATAATGTTTATTGATTGCTTTCTCTGTTGTAGCTCACTCTACTCCTTAATTTATCTCAGTGAGTCATGGTGGTCAACCTCTCTCCTTCTCAGATCTAGGGTGTGCCATCTTCTTACTGATCATCTTGCCTTTTCATGTTGAGCTTGTGAGACTCAATATTCTGAATTTTGCCACTGAGAAAAAAGTTTTAGTCCTTCAAGCTACCTGGGAATAAGTTAGCAACATTTCAATACCTCTTGGAATTCATATTTTCAATGATTACTTTCAACTCCAGTTGGAAATTGAACCCATCACTGGCAGTAATGTTTTTTGCCTCTCCTTGAGGTATAATTAAGAAGGTGGCAAAAGAGGGTCTTGGGAGGCTGAGCACTTGTATCTAGAGAGATTGGCTTGGCCAGCGATGTGGGAAGCCTCTGAATTCCTGGTTTGCTAACTAGTCAAGTTCTTTGAGCCCCTTGTTGCTCATTAGTTTTAGTGATAAGCCAGTCGGATTTTCCCTCTGGGAAAAGGGCAAATAAACTAACCCAGAGCACTTCATTAACTGGGAGGTGATTTGGATTAGACTTGACAAAACTTTGTTCTGGAACTTTGTGTAAATCTAACAATTAATAGTCCAACCAAAGTTGCTGTGGAGTCTCTGAGGAGCCAATTTATTTCAAACAAGCAATTAAATCTTCCTTTGAGGTGCCCTACTGGGGATGGGTCACCTACGGTGCTGAAAACATCCGAGCAGTTGTGGCTGGATTTTAAATATCTAATCTCCTTTACTGATGTTCTTGAATTTAAATGTAATTTATATGGAGAATGAACTGAGCTTAAGAGAGTCTGGGAGGCAAGAAACACTTTGATTTAATGAAATAGATTCTTGGAGTGAGAGGGACCTCAGTGGTCATTTGACTGTACAACCCATTACTGTCCAAGAATTTCCTCTATAATATTGCCCAAGTTCAATAAACTTCACTGAAGGAACTTCAGTGGTGGGGCATTTTCAGGTGTCCCTTTTGACCTTTGGCCATCTCTAAGTGTTACAGATTTTTTTCCCCTTATGTGGCATCCCAACGTGATCCTCTGCAACTTTTGCCTATTGCTTCTAATGCTGCCCTTGCGTACCAAGCAGAATAAATCTAATTCCTGTCCAATGAAAGCCCTTCAAATACTATCCAGATATCCACCTCAGGGTACCTTCTTGCTATCTATCCTTGAACCTTGACCTCCAGAAACTGTCCTGGGACAATCCGCTTAGTTTTGGAATTTTCAGACATTTTTTTCCCCTCTTAAGACTTATCCAGGCTAAACATATGTATTTCTCTTAATGGATCCTCTTACATCAGCTTCTCTAGATCCCTAACCATTCTGGTCACCGTCCTCTGGATATGTAGTATTCATAGTTAGTACCAATCCTCCACATATGGTTTGACTAAGGCAAAAATACAGTGGGGACTATCGCCATCTGCTGCCATTTAAATGCCTTTTCTCTTTCATGCTCTGCTATTTTTTTTCCCGTTGAGCATCTGGTCTGGACCTGAATTTACTGATAGGAAGTGAGAGCTGCTTTGTTCAGAAATTTATGGATCTTGAGTGCATGTAAAATAGAATAAACTGCTCCCTTCCAGAAAACTCTATGGATAAATTTTACCATTAAATATTCAGCCTTTTGGCTAGCAAGTTAAATCAGGAATGGAAATAGTCCTGAAACTTAATATTTGATACAATAGAAAGAGCTCTGATCTAGGAGTCCCAAGACCCTTGTTCTACCAATTACTACCTCTGTGGCTTTACTACTCGAGGCTTTGGCTTCCTTACTTGTAAAATGAGAAGTTTATTTTCCATGGCCAATGACGACTAGTGAAGGTAATTTTTTACCTTTAGACCTTTGAAAGTTAACCAAAGTTTGATTGAGTGTGTTCTCCTGAAAATCCCAGGCAGCTGAGATCAGCTTCCTTAAAAAAATTACATTTTCAATGATAAGGTAAGAAAGCAGGTATCATTTAATGCTGTGCCTTTTGGACAGAAGGGGGTTTCAGTTGAGTGGGTTGTGGGAATCTGGCAAATCAAAGCAACACAACTGGCTACCAGAGCTGGGATAAGTCAAGACATTTGTGCAACCGAGGAAGGTTGGAAAAAATCCTTTGTCAAGCCTAGTATGAACATTTCATACCCTGGGCCCACTGGAGGCTTTGAGTCTTTTCTGCAACCCATGAGATGACATCATAAAATCAACAGCTACATGCCATGGAAAGGAAGGGCTTCTGATATTGAAACATGCACATTTATCCAGTCACATTAAAGAAATCCCATGTTCCATGCCCTCTCCCAATCATGCTATATCTTATAACAATAGCTGACATTTCTGTAGTAAAGTTTGCAAAAGACTTTGACTACATTTTCTCATTTGTAAGGACCATAAAAGATTGGCACCACAAGTAATGTTATCCTATCCTGATGTCCACCTCAGGCCACCTTCTTGCTATATTTCCTTGAATCTTGACTTCCAAAAACTGTCCTGACAATGTTGAAATTCCATGTTTGTAGTTGAATTTCTCGATTAGTGAGTGCCCTATATCTTTCTGGCCTCAATCAATCAATCAATCAATGGACCAGCAATTATTAAGTACCTACTATGTGCCAGATTCTGTGCCAGGTACAGGAATACAAAGGGGGAAAAAGAGATAGTCCTCACCTTTAAAAAGTCTTAGGTTCTGTTAGGAGAGAAAGCCCACACACAAATAAGTGTATAGAAAATATATACAACATAAACCCAAGGTTCATGGAAGTGAATAACACTTAGGAGGAAAGGCTTTAATAAGAAGCCTTTGCTTGAACAGAGATTCTATCTATCTATCTATCTATCTATCTATCTATCTATCTATCTATCTATCTATCTATCTATCTATTCATCCATCCATCCATCTATCTATCTATCTATCTATCTATCTATCTATCTATCTATCTATCTATCTATCCTCAAAGTTTCATTTTATTTACCATGACAAAACACACACACACACAACTTCTATGCTCATACAGTTTTGAAGGCTACAAAGGATTTTAAGAGGTGGCAGTAAAGTGGGAAAGCATTCCAGGAATGTATATATGTAATCCTCTATGTAAGGCTGGAAAGATAAATTGGTTCGAGACTATGAAGAGCTTTAAAAGTTAAACAAATGAGCTTTTGCTTCACCCTAGATGAAATAAGGTACTATTGGATTTTATTGAAATGAAAAGAGATATGATCAGACTTGCAATTCAAGTAAATCACTTTAGTATCTGTTCAAAGATTTATTAAAGAAAGATTAGTCTCAGCCCAACCCATCTTTTATTTTATTTTACTTTTTAGCAAAGAAACCCATTCATTCAAATAATAGAAAAATAGAAATCAGAGAAGATATACACAGGAGAATATACACCACATAAGACATAATGAAGGAGCTCCCCCTTTGGGAACAAGATAACTCAAATAAGAGAAAGGGTCCTGGATTTTACCTAAGGAAAACTCCCCAAAGTATCTAGAGTAACAAATTGGGAATAGAGATATGATAGAGGCTGCCAGCTACTCTCATGTCTTTCCAGAATTTGTTCTTTCATCAACCTGAAGTAGAGTTGACCTCTTCTATCTTCTTTCTTGAATCTGGAAAGGTAGGAAAGAGATATTAGGAATCACACAGTTTTCACACTACCTGTGAAGCTTAATTTAGAAGTAAGATGCCTGTCTAATGACAACAAATGTGCCTTCTATTAAAGCAACTGAACTTATATGAGTATGACATTGTCACTATAAAACAGACCCAAAAGACAGAAGGAAGCCAAAGATAAATGGAAAGATGGCTTGCAATTTCCTCTGGAAATAAAGGAGAGGCTGGAGTATATTTATTGTTCATCCAAGGGCAATAATAAACATCATTTCTTGGGGTGATCGATCATCTTATAGTCTTATGACATCTTATAGCCACTTATGACAAGTGGCTGTGAAAAGACCACTATGAAAATAATGTAGTTTATTCACTAGCATCTACTGCAGAGAATAAAGATCTCCAGGTCCTTTATTTCCAAGTCTTGTAGCATAGTGCCTGGAATACAGAAAATGCTTACCAGGTGCTTCTTGACTAATTGATCTAGAGAAATTTGATAGAAAATGTGATAATTCCACAAATTAAATCAACATAATATTTGACATTTGACTACTTCAGTGAAAAGACAGAAAAAGGTGAGGACAACAAGAATAAGTTGTAAAATGTGGAAGAGGAGTAAAGTATAAGTCAAGAAACTTAATGTACTATTGAAAGTCCTCAAGCCTCTATTTTGTGAATATTTTCTTCAATTAAAAAGTTGGAAGTCATTGGATATGGTGACAAATAAATGTCATAAGGAACTGATTTTATTTTATTTTATTTTAACAATCAAGAGTTGGTATTTTTGATGTGGGAGTCTTTCTTGAATCAACTGTATTGTAACAAGTCTGTCTCATTTGTGCTAATTATTGGTGATCCCATAACTCTGAAATAAAGACAAAAATTGATGCAAAGGTAGAAAGAATAAGAATGAGAACAAAAATGAGAAATAATTTAAACTTCCTCAACTTGTTTAATTTAATTTAATGCAGTCAAATGAATCATGATGAACCCCCCCCCCCAAAGATACTAAAAACTATTATTTAGCAAGTACTTGTTAGCAAGTTAGCAAGTTAGCAAGTACTTGACTTACTCATTGAGAGAAAAGAAAAAACAATCCAGGGTAGTGTAGGTTTAAAATATAAACTCATTCATAAAATTTTATAAATGTAACTCCATAAAATTTTATGGAAATAATCATGAATGAGTATGAAAATCATCATCACATTAAACAGCGAGAAGTAATAGTAAGAAAAAAACAATTAAAAAAAAGCTTGACAAAAGCCCTAATTAAGCTATGTTTTCCACTGGGCATTCAAATGAGAAACACAGACAATGGATAGAAGAGAGATAAGATTTGCAGAGATATTTATAACACACTGTTTTCACCATCAAGGACAGTGAAGCTATCATATTTGGACCAGATTCCTGGTCCAGGTATTTTTATAGAAGAAATGGAAATTTCACTGGAGAGAACACATACAGGTAGACTAGAACCAGTGTTTACAGGGAAGATTGGTGCTAGAAGAAATACTTTTCATGATTGAAGGACTGATTTTTTATCTTAAAGAGGAGAATTTATAGAAACATAGAAAAAATTAAGAATTATTCAATAGTTATCTAAACATGTGGCAAATTCTTCTATGTAAATTTCTATGGAATAATTTATCCAAGTAGTAAATGTAGTCTTGGTGAGGTATTAGAGAGTCATAGCTAGGCTTTCTCAAGTGATATTCTACAATATACACATTTTTAGGAATACTAATTTGGCCCCTGGGAAGAGAAAAGAATGAAGAGAAAGGAAGTTAGACTAATTAGAAGATTATTACAGTTGTTCGGGTCTGAGGTAATGAAGATGATGGATGAACTAGAGTGGTAGCCATGTGAGTGAAGATAAAAGGAATAAATGTAAGCAATATTCTGGAGGAATAATCCACAAGAATTGGAATTAAATATGACTTCAAGACTATATCTGGGTAACTGGAAAAACAACAGTGTTCTCAAAGAAACAAGGAATTTGGAAAGAAAAAAATATACCTGGATGTGGTGATAATGTGGAAAGAGATGAGGGCTAATATGTAGATTTTGGAATTAACTTATGGAGGTGACAATTGAATTCCTAAGGACAGATAAGATCATATATTGAGAGAATAGAAGGGGGTCCACAACAGAGTGTTGGGATACACCCATGCATGTACAGAGGATAGTAAATAAAGTTTGAATCAGTCAAGGAGACTGAAGACAAATGTTCATTCAAGGTGCTAAAATATCACAGAAACTGAGGAGAATTGAATAAAATGAAAGAAGAGATGGCTAACCATTTCAAATATTTCAACAAGGTGAAAAAGTGTGAGGGCTGAGGAAAAAACCCTTGGATTTAATATTATAGGAACAACTCAAAACTTTGAGAGATGAATTTCAAGTGAGTAGTGGGGTAGGTGATCAAATTACAAGAGACTGAGAAGTGTCTAGTGAGAAGGTAGTATCAGAAATAAGAGCAAACTTTTTAGTAGTTTGGCATTAAAAGGGAGAAAGAAAATTGATTAATCTGAGGGTCAAGTGATTTTTTTTAAACCCTTACCTTCGGTCTTGGAGTCAATACTGTGTATTGGCTCCAAGGCAGAAGAGTGGTAAGGGCTAGGCAATGGGGGTCAAGTGACTTGCCCAGGGTCACACAGCTGGGAAGTGTCTGAGGCCAGATTTGAACCTAGGACCTCCCATCTCTAGGTCTGGCTCTCAATCCACTGAGCTACCCAGCTGCCCCCTCAAGTGATTTTTTAAAGGGTAGAAGAGGCTGCAGAAAGATGGGAAAATAGGGAGATAGGAAAGATAAAAGAATTATGATATAAAGTATATGATATAAGGTATAGAAAACAAATAGATATAAAAAGTTTATGGCTGTAAAAGTATATGTGACACACACAAACACACAGATATATATATATATATATATATATATGTACATATATGGGGGGCAGTTAGGTGGCTCAGGGGATTGAGAGCTAAGTCTAGAAATGGGAGGTCCTGGGTTCAAATTTAGTCTCAGACACTTCCTAGGTATGTGACCCTGGGCAAGTCACTTAACCATTACCTGCCCCTTTCTGCTCTTCTGCCTTAGAACCAATACACAGTATTGATTCTTAGATGGAAGGTAAAGGTTTAAAATATGTATGTATAGTATGTATACAATATACATAATGTATATAGATCAATATAAAGTTTAAAAGATGAAGGAATAATCAAAGAGGCAAATACACCAAGAAGACAGGAGGAAATGGGATCGAGGGCACAAGCACAAGAGTTAACTTTGTCAAGGAGAAAGGCCACCTTGAATATGTAAGTAAAGAGAAGAAGTTGGTTGACAACATAGATGGCTTAAGAGAAATGAGATTTCATGAGAGAGAGCCATGATGTTCAGGGTAAACTAGAAAGTGAAATCATCTGTTGAGAGAAAGAGGAAGGGGTTGATGTAGGAAGTTTTAGGAGAGGTTTTGGACAGCCACTGTTAGGAGCATAAGTAATCCATCAAGGAATAATAAAGAATTTCCAGGCACCAGTGAGGTCCACTTGGGATTAGTTAACTTGAATTTGCAATAGAATCAGTTGATATGATCATGAGAGTAGGAAGAGAAAAGGCAGGTAGTGGGGGTCACACAAGATTGAGGAAAGGCAACAATACAAGAAAAATAGAGGTTAAAGTATAAAAGATAATAGACACTTGAATTTGTCAACTGTCATTGGTTCAAAATGTAAAAGAAAAAAATGGTGCTAGAGCAGAAATGATAAATTGGGAATATAAGGCTAAAGATCATGATGAGGAAGATGTATAACTTTAGAAGGAATGAAACATGGGAGAAAAATGTTAGTTTAAGGGGAGGGGTTGATCAGAGGAGTTCCTAGAACAATTTGATGCACCTCCTGAGAATTGAGACTTAGATTAGAACCTTTGATTGTCGATACTTTTCCCTAGAGGTTATAGATTTGCCCATGAGCATCTTGATAAAAGGATACAAGACAATTCTAATGAACTGACTGCCCTAAGAAGAACAGATTGGTTTGGAATCATTCCTTCACTCCTCTTAGGGGATGCATTCTTAATGACTGGAGCTGCCGCAAGTGGATTTGACTGGCTTAGATTCTTATGGTGATAAAGTTTTGTGGGAAGACCCACCTCTTTCTGTTAGTCTGTAAAAGTGAGTTGAGAGACCCTTTCAGTCCCATTCTTCCCTACTAACTTTTGCTTCTTGTTACTTCTTCCTTTATCCCTTTCTTTTAGAAACTGATGGGATGCCAATTACTTGGGGAATGGCTGAAGAAGTTATGGTATATGACTGGAGTGGAGTACTATTGTGCTATGGGAAATGATGAGAAGGTTGGGTTCAGGAAAATATGGCAAGACCTATATGAACTGATGCAAAGTGAAGTAAGAAGAACTGGGACATCATTATGCAGAATAATGGCAATATTTCAATGATGATCAACTGTGAAAGACTTGACTACCCTGATGAATACAATGATCTGAGATAATTCCAAGGGATTCATGATGAAAAAATGCTATCCACTCCCAAAGAGAGAATTGAACTCTTAAGAACAAAATGAAGTATAGTTTTCTCATTTTTGTTAATTTTTTCTTTTTTTTGGAAATATGGTTAATATAGAAATAAGTTTTACATTATTTTACATACCAAATTGATAGTGTATTGCTTGTCTCCTCAGTGGAGGGGAAGGGCATTGATGGTAAGGAGAGAATTTTGAATCTAAAATTTAAAAAAGTTAAAATAAATAATAAAATGTAAAATAAAGAAAAAGAAATAGAAACGAGATGTTAAGGCATCACCTTTCAAAAAATATTGAAGACCCTAAAGAACTTTTGTTATGTGGGTTATATTTATTGGTATTACCATATTAGACATTAAAATATCAGTAATATTATGAAAATGGTTTTGACTTCATGGACTTGATAAAAGTGTCTCAAGGATCCCTAGGAATCCTTGGAGTATTCTTTTAGAACCCTTGGTCTAGTCTCTTCCATGATGCTTTATAGAATTGGACATGCTTCAAAGAAGCTATAGAAGAGTAAAGGAAGCCAATAAAAGCAACCCAAAACTATGGTTTGGTTTAAAAAGCAGAATTCTTCAAGATAACAGAATAGCAACAATCTTTAAATTTCATGGAAATGAGAACTATTTATCTAAGGAAGAATATCTTTTGGTTTCAACAGCAGAATTGCTTAAAGATCCTCAAGGCATTTTCTTCTGTAATCACTTTTATCTGAATCCTCTATCTTGCTATTTCTCACACATTATATTTGTTCTCAACCTCTTTATCCACTCTGTCTATGACTAAAATATACTCCCTCCAACACTCCTGCCTCTTAGGATCTTTAGTTTTTTTTAAAGTTCAAATCAATGGTACCTCCTACATGAGGCCTTCCTTAATCCTCTAGTCCCTAGTGCATTCACCACAATTACCTTGAATTTATTTTGAACATACCTATTTTGTAGAAACCTAGATGTGGGTATGATTTTGACCCTGATGGAATATAAGCTCTTTGTCACTTACTATCTGTATGACCCTGGGCAAATTACGTTACCTGGTGTACCTCAGTTTCCTCATCTATAAAATGAGCTGGAGAAGGATGACAAACCACTCCAGTATCTCTGCCAAGAAAACCTCAAATGAGATCTTGAAAAGTTGGATATGGTTGAATAATTGAACAAGAAGCCATTTGAGGTCAGGGACTGTTTCATTTTTATCTTTCCATCTCCAGCATTCAACAGAATGTTTGACACAATGCTTATTAATAAATTCATGTTAATACATTATCATTTATTCTTTGCCAAATGACTCAGATAAATCCTTTTAGAATTAGAACCTAAATTCCATTAGCCAATACATTTCTAAGTCTCTCTGTCTGTCTTTTTCTCTCTCAGACCTCACACTGATTCTCCCTATCTTACTTGGGATCATTAAGTGGGATCATTGCATTGCTGCTAGTAGAGAAGTCCATCACATTCGATTGTACCACAGTGTATCTGTCTCTGTATACAATGTTCTCCTGGTTCTGCTGCCTTCACTCTGCATCAATTCCTAGAGTTCACATGGAATTCTTCCAGTTTATTATTCTTTTGGGCATAATAGTATTCCATCACCAACAGATACCATGATTTATTCAGCCCTTCCCCAATCAAAGGACATCCTCTCATTTTCTAATTTTTTGCCACTACCATATGTGTGGCTATAAATATTTTTGTTCAAGTTTTTTTTCCTTATTATCTCTTTGGAGAACAAACCCAGCAGTGTTATGACTGGATAAAAGGGCAGGCAGTCTTTTAAAACCCTTTGGGCATAGTTCCAAATTGCCTCTCAGAATGGCTGGATCAATTCACAGCTCTAGCAGCAGTGCATTAGTGTCCCAATTTTGCCACAACATCTCCAACATTTACTATTTTCCTTTACTGTCATATTGGCCAATCTGCTAGATTTGAAGTGGTACCTCAGAGTTGTTTTGACTTGCATTTCTCTAATTAAGAGAGATTTAGAACACTTTTTCATGTGCTTATTGATAGTTTTGATTTCTTTATCTGAAAACTGCTTATTTATGACCCTTGATCATTTATCAATTGGGGAATGGCTTGATTCTTTTTTTTTTTTGGTAGAATTGACTTAACTCCATTTAAATTTGAGAAATTAGACCTTTGTCAGAGGTTCTTGTTATAAATACTTTTTCTCAATTTGTTGCTTCCCTTCTAATTTTGTTTGCATTGGTTTTTCTTGTACAAACCCTTTTTAATTTAATGTATTCAGAATTATTTATTTTATATTTTATAATATTCTCTATCTCTATCTTGGCCTTAAATTCTTTCCTTTCCCATAGATCTGACAGGTATCCTATTCTATGTTCACGTAATTTATTTATAATTTCTCTCTTTATATTTAAGTCATTTGCCCATTCTGAATTTATCTTGTTATAGGGTATGAGACATTGATCTAAAGCTAATCTTTCCCATTCTGTTTTCCAAATTTTCAAGCAGTTTTTGTCAAGTAGTGGATTCTTGTCCCCAAAGCTGGGATCTTTGGGTTTATTGTATACTATCTTGCTGAGGTCATATCCCCCAAGTCTATTCCATTGATCCACCCTTCTTTCTCTTAGACAGTATCATATTGTTTTTATGACCACTGCTTTATAATATAGTTTAATATCTGGTATTGCTGTGCCCCCATCTTTCACATTTTTTTTTCATTATTTCTCTTGATATTCTTGATCTCTTGTTCTTCCAAATGAACTTTGTTATAATTTGTTCTAATTCTATAAAAAGGTTTCTTGGTAGTTGGATATGTATGGCACTGAATAAGTAGATTAATTTGGGTAGGATTGTCATATTTATTATATTAGCTTGTCCTACCCATGAGCAATTAATGTTTTTCTAATTGTTTAGATCTAGTTTTAATTGTGTGAATTGTTTTCTAGTTGTGTTCATATAATTCCTGTGTTTGTCTTGGAAGATAGATTCCCAAATATTTTATATTGTCTAGAGTGATTTTAAATGGAGTTTCTCTTTCTAACTCCTGCTGCTGTTATGTTGGAAATATATAGAAATACTGATGATTTATATGGATTTATCTTGTACTCTGCTACTTTGCTGAAGTCGAGAATTATTTCTACTAGTCTTTTAGTTGATTTTCTTGGGTTCTTTAAATATACTATCTTATCATCTGCAAAGAGGAATAGTTTAGTTTCCTAATTGCCTATTTTATCTCTTTAATTTCTTTTTCTTCTCTAATTGCTACTGCTAGCATTTCTAGAGTAATATTAAATAATAGAAGTGATAATGGGCATCCATGCTTAACTCCTGATCTTATTAGGAAGACTTCTAACTTATCCCCATTGCATATGATGTTTACTGATGGTTTTAAATATATACCATTTATTATTTTTAGGAAAGGCCCATCTATTCCCATACTTTCTAGTGTTTTCAGTATGAATAGATATTTTGGATTGTCAAAGAGTTTTTCTGCATCTATTGAGATAAGCATGTGATTTCTTTTGTTTTGGTTACTTATATGGTCAATTATATGGATGGTTTTCCCAATATAAATCATCCTTGGTATAAATCCACCTGGTAATAGTGAATAATCCTCATGATAACTTGGTGTAGTCTTTTTGCTAGTATTTTATTTAAGATTTTTAAAATTATGTTCATTAAGGAGATTCATCTGTACTTTTCTTTCTCTGTTTTTGGTCTGCCTGGCTTTGGAATCAGTACCATATTTGTGTCATAAAAGGAATTTGGTAAAACTCCTTCTTTGCTAATTTTGCCAAATAGTTTGTATTATATTGGGATGAGTTGTTCTTTAAATGGTTGATAGAATTCACTCATGAATCCATCTAGCCTTGGGGATTTTTTCTTAGGGAGTTCCTTGATGACTTGTTCATTATTTTTCCCTGAAACGGGATTGTTTAAGTATTGTATTTCCTCTTTTGTTCATCTAGGCAGTTTATACTTTTGTAAATATTCACCCATTTCACCTAAATTGTCATATTTGTTCCAGAATAGCTCTTAATAATGACCTTAATTTCATCTTTATTAGAGTTGAGGTTGCCCTTTTCATATCTGATATTGTTAATTTAATTTTCTTCTTTCTTTTTGTTAGATTAACTAGCACTTTATCTTTTTTATTTTTTCAATGAAACAACTCCTCATAATTATTAATTCAATAGTTCTTTTACTTTCAACTTTATTAATTCCTCCTTTGATTTTTAGGATTTCCAATTTAGATTTCATCTGGGGATTTTAAATTTGTTCTCTTTTTAGTTTTTTAAGTTTCATGCCCAATTCATTGACCTCTTCCCTCTCTGATTTGTTGATATATGCACTCAGGGGTGTAAATTTTCCCTTGAGCACTGCTTTGGTTGCATCCCATACATTTTGATATGTTGTTTCCTCATTGTCATTCTCTTCAAAGAAGTCAGTAATTGTTTCTTTGATTTATTCTTTGACCTATCAATTTTAAAGAAATAGATTATTTAGTTTCCAATTAATTTTAAATTTGCATTTCCATAAGCCCTTATTGATTATGATTTTATTGCATTATGATCTGAAACAAATTGCATTCATTATTTCTGCTTTCCTACATTTGTTTACAATGTTTTTATGTCCTAGTACATGTTTAATCTTTGTATATGTGCCATGTGCTGCTGAAAATAAGGTATATTCCTTTTTATTCCTATTTATTTTTTTCCACATATTTATTGATTCTAATTTTTCTAACTTTTCATTCACTTCTCTTACTACTTTCTTTCTTTCTTTTTTGGTTTGATTTATCTAGTTCTGATAGGGGAAGGTTGATGTCCCCCACTAGTATGATTTTACTCTCTACTCTCTTGTTAAGCTTCTTTAATTTCTCCTTTAGAAATTTGACTGCTATACCATTTGGTGCATATATGTTGAGTACTGATATTTCTTCGTTATTTATGCTAACTTTCAATAAGATATAATTACCTTCCTTATCTCTTATAATCAGATCTATTTTTGCTTTAGCTCTGTCTCAGATCATAATTGCTACGCCTGCCTTCTTTGTCTCAGTTGCCCTGCACTATTTCTGACCATTAGTCCCTCCTTAGGCAGCCTGGTGGATATGTTTCCCAGAAATTCACCATATTGGTTCCAGACAGTGTGACTATAACATTAGTTAAAACCCTATTGTAGTTCAGAACTCCCTCACTCAAGAAATTCACCACTTTCAGCTCCACTTAGTAGTAGGGATATAGGAATAAGACACTGAGCCTGGATCATACTTCTAACAACATATGAAATAAATATTGTGGGGAACAAAGCTCTCTGTATTGTGTTTTTATTTCTTTAAAATAACAAAGTAATTTTAAATCTGTAAAGAATATTTTAAAGTATATATTTAATATATTTCCATTTTCCCTTAAAATTTCCACAAAAAAGACATCATCTGGAAATTGTATGTTTTCATATATAATCCATAAAGAAGGTTGATCAGAGGAGCCATGGATCATTTTTCCAAATCTCTTCATTTGACTCGTTAGGTTCCAGAGCTTGGACTTTTGCCAGAGGGTTCACCTCCCATGATAGTAAACATATAGACATAGACACTAGCCCCTGATCAAGAGAATACTGGGAATTATGTTGATTCCTTCCCATCAACTGACTAAGGGTCAAGTAAACAGAAGAAATTCCCTATCTATCCTCTATAAGAACAAGCCTTTAAATGATTCTCCCACACCCCTTTTCTTTTCCAATAAGAGCATTTAAAATTTTTATTTTCTTAATTTATTCCAGTAACAAATCTACACATGAATTTTCCAAGGTTACATGATTCATGCTGTTTCCTTCCCCTCTCCCATTGTTGACAAGCACTGGGTTTTACATGTCACTCAAATCCCATTTCCATATTGTTCATTTTTGTAATAGAGTAATCTTTTAAAATTGAAACCCCAAATCCTATACCCATATAAACAAGTGGCAAATCATGTGTTTTTCTTCTTTTTTTTTTATTCCCACAGTTCTTTCTCTAGATGTGGATAACATTCTTTTCATAAGTCCCTCAGAGCTGTCCTGAATCATTGTATAGTTGTTAGTAGCAAAGTCCATCAAATTCCATCATCCCACAATATTTCAGTTACTATGTATAATGTTCTCTTGATTCTGCTTATTTCACTCTGCATCAGTTCATGTAGGTCCTTCCAGTTCTTAGAGAAATAAACCATTTCATCATTCCTTATATCAGAATAGCATTCCATCACCATCACATACCACAGTTTGGTCATCCATTCCCCAATTGAGGGACATCCCCTCATTTTCCAAGTTTTTGCTATCACAAAAAGTGAAGCTATAAATATTTTTGTACAAACAGATCATTTCCCATTTTTTATCTCTTTGGGACATAGACTTAGTAGTGGTATTGCTGGAACAAAAGGAATGCATTCTTTAAAAACCCTTTGGGCATAGCAAAAAGTACACTTTTAAGTAACTTCCCCAATGCCAAACTCCTAGGAATTTGTGAAAGTGAGACATGATGAAGTCTGAAACACTGAAGGATTTTCTTTCTTTTTGTGTTATTATTTATTTTAAAAATATATAACAATATGCAACATAAAATAATATAATAGAAAATTTATTATAAATATGTAATAAGTTATAATAGCTTTATTATCCAAGAGAACACATTTTTACATCAACCATGTCCAAAAATATCTATGTCTCATTCTATTTTCCCCCTTCCCTAAGAAGGCAGGTAATATAATCTAGGTTGTACATATATTATCATTTACTACATTTTTTCCTGTTCATAATGTTGTGATACAAGACACATCCAAATGTTGAGAGGTTTAGAATACAACAAGTGCCAAGTCAGGGTGCTTTCCATTTAATCGCCTGAGATAAGATGATGATGGGGAAAGATGGTTGGATCTGAAGCTGCAAGCCCAAGGTTTGAAACTTGGCTCCATTACTCTACTGTTTTATCTCTGGTGACTCTGGGCAAATCATAATTTCTTTGGGATTATTACTCATCTATTAAATAAAAGAATGGATTAGGTCTATAAGGGTTTCTCTAAACCCTTATCTTTTGTCTTAGAGTCACTATTAAGTGTAGGTTCCAAGTGGGCTAGGCCAAGTGGGTTAAGTGACTTTCCTAGGGTCCCACAGCTATCTGAGGTGACGTTTGAACCCATGCCTTCCTGTGAATTCATGCAATGTTAGGAGTAACAAGGTGAAGGATGGGGTGGAAAATGAGCCAGTAGAGAAAGGGAGATCAGTAAGGAGATTATTAGATTACTTGGGCTTGCATCTGATTGCAGAAGAAGTAGAATAGAGAGAATAGTCACACATCTATTGTGCAGAGATAGACAGAAGACTGGATTGAGTCATGAGCACATATTTGATAAACATGCCATCTATGTCATTGGTTTAAAGAAACATTGAATAGTGTAGGTCCAAGGATAGATTCCTGGAGATTGTATTGGAGATTTTCATGAAGAATGGCATCCATATTTAAAATAGGTCTTGATCAATGACACATATAAAACCCAGTGGAATTGCTCATTGGCTATGGGGGCGGGGAAGGAAGGGAAAGAACATGAATCATGTAACCATGGAACAATATTCTAAATTAATTAATTAAATAAAAAATTTCAATTAAAATAAATAAATATCAAAAAAGAATGGCATCCATATTTAAAATAGGTCTTGATCAATGACACATATAAAACCCAGTGGAATTGCTCATTGGCTATGGGGGCGGGGAAGGAAGGGAAAGAACATGAATCATGTAACCATGGAATAATATTCTAAATTAATTAATTAATTTCAATTAAAATAAATAAATATCAAAAAAGAATGGCATCCATATTTAAGATAATTCCTGCATTAAATTTAATTTTAAGTGGGTCACCCAATGTCATTCTTTGAATGGTCTTGAGAAGACAAAGGGGGGATTTTGATTCTTCTATTTTTTTTTCCATTTAAGAATACTGTTTCATTTCATGTTCTGATTCACCTCCTTGGCATGACCAAGGTTTGAAACTTGGTTCTTCTACTGTAGTATCTTATCAAGGTAACTTTGGGCAAATCATAACTTCTCTGGAATTATTGCCTCAGCTAGAGAATATGTCTTTATTTACATATTAAAACAATAATGACAATGAGTTTGAGGTGAAAATTATTGTTTTAACCTTTACCTTTTGTCTTAGAATCAATACTAAATGTTAGTTCCAAGGCAGAAGAGCAACAAGGGCTAGGCAATGGGGGTCAAATGACTTGTCCAGGATCACACAGCCAGGAAATGTCTTAGGCCAGATTTGAGTCCAGAATCTCCCTTCTCCAGGCCTGACTGTATCCACTGAGCTACTTAGATGCCTTTGGAAATGATTTTTCTCATGAATGTCCTAAAATATACCTGGTAACTTATCAAATACCACATATTTTATAGACTCAAGGTCATCAAATGGACTGAAACTATGAAGTTGGTGGCTATTTCAATTCCTCAGCTATGGGCAGCTAGCTAGGTGGCTCAGTAAATAGAGCATCAGGTCTGAAGTCAGGAGAATCTGGGTTCAAATCTGGCATCAGACACTTACTAGCTGTGTGACCCTGGGCAAGTCATTTAGCTGTTTGTTTCAGTTCCCTCATATATAAAATGAGCTGGGGAAGGAAATGGCAAACCCTTTAGCATCTTTGCAAAGAAAACCCAAAATAGTGTCACAAAGAGTCAGACAGGATTTAAATGTCTGAATAACAAAAATAGAACCTCAGCTTTCTAATCTGCAAAATGGGAATAAAAAATCCTTCTAAGGATTGCTGTGGGGATCAAATGACAGTCTGTGAAAGTGCTTTTGAATTACAAAATGCTTCTCTTTTGCCTACAATGGTACATAGAGTGTGGTATAATACTGCAGTGAGGGGGTAACACAGGTATTATTTAGTTCTACTTATTTAATAGTTGAGGAAACTGAGGACTTCAGAGGTACCATGACTTTCCTTAGGTCTCACAAGTAGGGAGCAGCAGAGCTGGGCTTCAAATCTAGGTCTTCTAACTCCAAATCCAGTGCCTGGAACTGCTTAATACATATATGTTGGAGAATTGAATACTGCTTCTTACTTTTCATCTTACCATTTGTTTGACCTTAAGCAAGTCATTTAGCTCCTCTAGCCTTAATTACCTCACATGCAAAATGAGGATAATAATAAAATGTACGTCAAAACAAAAATCAAATGACACAATGTATGTTTTTAAATGGAATATGCTTTGTCCCATTTATATCTTGATTATGCCTTCAATGTCCTGGCATGTGATAGGCACAGTTTCAAAAGATTTATTCAATTAAATAAGAAAGGGAATGAATGGGAAATGTTCTTTGAAAAGTGTAAAGAATCTATGCATAGTACCCTGATCAGGATCACGTAGCCAGGGAACTGGAAGACACGTCAGAGGCTAGTTAGTTTAATTCTCTCATTTTACACATGAGGAAACTGAGTCCCACAGTAGCGCACATTTGCATAGGTAATTAGTGGCAAAGCTATACTATGTACCCAAATCTTCTAATTCCAAATTTGACATTCTCTCTTGCTGTATTCCACCCCTCTCTTTCTTCTCCTCCTCCCCTTCCTCTCTCTCTCTTATTCTTCTCTTCCTCTTTTCATCCTTCTCTTCCTCATTTTCTTTATCCCTCTCTGTTCTCACTTATTCCTGTCTCTATTTCCATTTTTCTTCCTCCCTCTTTTTCTCCATCCTTTTCATTTTTCCCCTCTTCTCCCCTTTTCTCTCTTCTTCTTCCCTTTCTTCCTCCTTCTCCCTTCCCTTCCTCCTCCTTCCTCTGTCCACCTGAGTTAAGTATCACAAATTCATCCCCTGCCAAATTCAGTATGAAGTACTTTCTAAGTTGAGGGGAGTTGGGTGGGAGACGTGGGAAAAAGAGATGTCTCTGTGAGGTTGGAACTAGAGAAGCTATGCTGAGGTGGGAGTAAGAGCAGGATGGGATGGGGAGTAGCTCATTCCAGTCACCATCTAGTAGGTTCCTGTACTACCTAACTTGGTGTTAAATATACTACCTAACTTGGTGTTAAACTCAGAGTTCTCTAATTGGCTTGGAGACTCTAGGGGTTATATGTCATGTCATTTGAGCTTCACCATAACCCTGTAAGGTAGAACCTATAGATATTATGATCCTCGATTCAGTGATGGGGAAAGTGAGGCTTTTAGAAGTTAGAAAGTCACACAACTGCTAAGTGTCAGAGATGAGATTCAAACTCAGGTCACCAGGAAATTGGGATGACAGCTCCATAAGTCCTCCTGAATCCTAGGCAACAGCATCCATCTTCTTTGTCATCCTCTGCACTGTCTTCTTTAGGGCAACCTTCACTTCTGTGTTCCTCAGACAATAGATAATGGGGTTAAGGAGTGGGGTGAGTACGGTGTAGACTACTGACACCAATTTATTATAGTCAAAAGAATAGATGGCTCGGGGCCGGGCATAGATAAAAAGTGAAGCTGAGTAAAAGATGACCACCACGGCCAAATGAGAGGCACAAGTGGAGAAGGCTTTCTGCTGTCCTGAGGCAGAAGGAATCCGCAGGACAGTGGAGATGATGCAGACGTAGGAGAAGATGGTAACTAGGAGTGGAACGATCAGGATAAGCAATGCCAGGAGAAAGTCAATGAGCTCGGCCATGGACATGTCAGTACAGGCGAGGTTCAGCAGTGGGGATACATCACAGAAGAAATGATTCATGACATTGGGTCCACAGTAGCCAAGGCGTGAGATGAAAAAGACCTTTCCCAGGGATATGGTAAAACCACTGAGCCAGGAGCTGGCAGCTAAACGGAGGCAGACACCAGGGCCCATTATGGCGGGGTAGCGGAGTGGGTTGCAGATAGCTACATAGCGATCATATGCCATGACGCCCAGGAGGGCACACTCAGTGCAGGCCAGCCCTAGGAAGAAGTAGAGTTGGGCCATACAGCCCATGAAGGAGATGCGTCCAAATTCAGGGGCCATGAAGGTAAGCAGCATTTTGGGTACAGTGACAGAGATGTACCACACCTCTAGGAAAGACAGGTTACTGAGGAAGAGGTACATTGGCTTGTGGAGAGAAGGATTGACCCTGATCAGAGTGATAATAATGATATTTTCAATGACAGTCAAAGAGTAGACGAACAGGAACAACATAAAAAGGGATAAATGGAGCCCCAGAGAACCAGGGAAACCCAGGAGGATAAACTCGGTTACCTGTGTGTAGTTGTCCCATGAAAACATGATCGCCACAAAGTTTTTGATCTAAAGGAAGACCAAAGACAGTGAGGGTTCAATGAGTGAAGTATCTGGCAAGAAAAGACAGTGATGACATCCTTCCTGACCCACCTAAAGCCATGGGATTGGCGCCATGTACAATCTGGCTCCAACACACATTACCTCAGTCTCTTACAATCTGTGGACAAACCTCTTTGGATTTGGCCAACAATAAAAATGACAACCCTGACTCGAGTCAGAAGGTGGGTTAAGATCCCACCACTGACACTACCTGTGTGACAGAAGACAAGTTACTTTACCCTCTTGAGTGGTTCTTATTTTCTTCATTTATAAACTGAGGGATTTGACCTCGTAGGACCCTAAGACTCCCTTCCAGCTCTGGAGATATGTTTCTAACATTCTATGCCAACTAACAACGTTTTAATATTACAAATTACTTGAGTAATTCTTTAGGTAGGTATCATAAGCATCATTATCTCTTATCTGGCAGATAAGGAAACTGAGGTTCAGAGACATTAAATGATTTGCCCAGCATCACAATGGCTGTAAATGTCAAAACTAAGGCTTGTTACCAGCTCTTCAGACTCTAACAGTGGGGAAAGCCCAGAAGAAGCATGGGGACCAAAGAGGAGTCTAGTTTGACTGGAGCAGAGATTCTTTGGCAGGGGAACCTGTTTTTCTGAATGACTAATATAGCCTTAGAGAATGCCAGGTCTACCTCTATGAGGAATTCTTGTTTGATATTCAAAGCCCTCCAAAATCTGGCAACTCTCTTCCATTGGAAGTCATATTGGCCTTAAGTAATGTTTTGAACAAACTTGGGTGCTTTCTAAACCCCAAATATGACTGGAGATTTCTTATTTCAGTGCTTTTGGTTATGCCTTGCCCTATGCCTTAAAAATCATTTCTTCTTTTTTGTTGTTGATTTCCTACATTTCTTTTAAATGCCACTTCCTCCAGGAAGCATTCCTTGACTGCCCCACCACCCATCAATAATGAACATACCCTTGGACTATACAGATTAACCCCTTTCATGCATTTATCACTTAATTGCCTCTTTTTGTAACTCCAAGACTTAGGACAGTGCCTAGCACATAGTAGATACTGATTGATTAATTGATTATGAGCAGCTGGATAACATAGTAAATAGAGCACTAAAGTTGGAATTGGGAAGATGTCAGTTTAAGACTTGCTTGCTGTGTGACCCTAGACAAACCATATAACTTCTGTTTTCCTCATTTTTTCACCTATGAAATGAAGAGAATATGAACACCTACCTTTCAGAGTTGTTGTGAGGATCAAATGAGATAAAACTTGCAAAGCACTTTGCTTAGTACCTGGCACACAATAGGGACTTAATCAATGCTTATTCCTTCCCTTCATCACACAACACTGTATTACAGTTGTTCAGGTCTCTTACTTCTACTGGATTGTATGTTCTAAGAAGACAGACATCTTATTTTCTCTTGATTTTCTTTCTCCCAAGCACCTTGCACAAAGTAGGTGCTAAATAAATGTGTTTGTATCAAATGGATCAATTTTCTCACCCTCGTTCCCATTGCTCACCATTTGTGCTCATCCTTTTCTTTCTCTTCCTCCTTTTCTTCTCCTTTCCACATCAGTAAATGTTGAATAGATGAAGGAATGGTATTGGTAATGAAGAAAAGATCAAGGAGAGCCCATTTAGGGGCTCCGGAGAGTTCTGTGGTCACTGAATGGCTGTTTTCCATATCTATATACAGATGTGTTTTGGGAGACCCTGTTTTTCTGGGAATGGGGACTAAAGGTGGAGTCCAGTGTTAGGACTTCTGCTCTAGTACATGGGCAGAAATTCCTTAGGAAGCTAACCCCTAGGAACAACTAGGATCCCTGATTTCTTGAGGGAATTTCACAAAGGGACCATCTATTTATTCATTTATTTATTTTATAAATCTCTAACTTTTGTCTGAGAAAGGATACTAAATGTTAATTCCAAGGCAGTAAGGATCATCAGTGATAGTTCAGTGACTTGCCCAGGGTCACACAACTAGGAAGTGTGTGAGGTCAAATTTGAACCTAGGACCTCCCATCTCTATCCACTGATTTACCTAGCTGCCTCCACAAAGCAACTTTTAGAGGAAGTATAATTTTGACATCTTCATATCCAGTAGACTCAGACTACTACTATTCTCTCTTGTCATCTTCATGCCCTATTCCTGAATGGTGCTTCCTCCTTCCTTTCCCTTCCCTTGCAGCTTAGGGAACAGTAATTAAACCATTGCTACCATTAAGTGGAGAGAATGGGCCAGATCATTGCTCTATGGCTCAACTTGCCACCTTTGTGCCTTCCCAGATCGAAACATTCCTCTCTGGCCAATCCTCCTTTCTATGCACCATCTTCCTCTAATAAGTTCTTTGAGGGCAACATCTGTCCTGCTTTTTGTATTTGTATTTTGTTGACCACCGTGTCTGACATAATAAATATTTAATAAAGAAATGCTTTTCCCTTCCTTTCTTCCTTCTTTCCATCATGAACTAGATACTCATGGATATGGAAGAATTCCAGAGTTATCCTACCTGAAGACCTGGGGATAAATGGAAGAGTTTTGGAGTCTATTTCCCACCCCCATTCTTTTATTAAAATAGGATGTTATTAAAGTGAAGAACTGAAAGACATTTCAGCATTCGTGGGATTAGAGACTATCTTGAAATCTGAACCCACCCAATCTGCCTAGATTCTTGCCAGAGCACCTGGGTTCTAGGTTTTGCTCTGAAAAACAGTCATCTCATTGGCCCAATGGTGCTCTGCCACCATCCAACAGTCTGACACTAAAGATCTCAGAGCATTTTGCCAGATTCATTTGTTAAGGGGAGATAAGGATGAGATGGGCCGCGTTGTGGCAGTACTTTTAAGGTGAGCTTTAGGAAATGAAATATTTCAATTTCTGTCCACCTGATGCCTTTCATGACTTTGGGGAAGGTATAGAAACTCAGTTGAAAAAACAATGAAATGCAGAGACATTAAATGACAAATTTAATGTCAAAGACTACTTTTTTTTAGTTGCAGAAAGAGATATTTAGGTTAGACATGAAGAAGCACCCAGCCCAATGTGCTAGAAGTCTTCCTTTATGTAACATTCTCATGTAACATTCAGGTTGGCCAGCTATTATTCTTTATTATTACTACACGAGCCCTGGAAATTTCACAAATCTATTGATTTGTGTATGAAGCAGCACAGGATTTGGGTCCAAGAGACCTGGGTTCAATTGATGTTTCCCATGCCTCCTACCTATGTAACCAAGGGCAGAGCATTTAATCTCCATGAGCCTCACTATCCTCCACTGTGAAATGGGATAATAATACCTACAGGCACTTCTTATAGGGTTGTTTTAAGGATCAAATGAAATAACGAATGCAAAAAGTACAGATGTTAACTGTCATGTTCATTTCTGCTTTGGTCATTCATTGTCTGGGTAATCTTTGGCATCATGTGCCTTTTTGGGGTCTTGGTTTTTTCTTTCTAAAATAGGGATAATAATCACTGTTCTGCTTTCCTTAGAGGACTATGAGGAGACCCAACAAGACAACGGGTGTGAAAATGCTCTGGGAATTGGAAAACGATGGGGAAATGGAAGTGATGATCGATCACATGCTAGAAGATATTATGTAGAAAGGTCCCAGGTTATACTCTGGAGTTATTTGAAATCACAGGATCCCAGAATATGAAAGCTGCAAGTAATCTTTGAGATCTGTTGGCAAAACCAGAAAACTACTGACCTATACAGTCTGAGAACCATAAAGGGACTTCAAAGGTAAAAAATATAACTCATACCTGGACACCGATCAGCATCCTTCATCAGGAAGTCCGCACCTTTTTTTTGAAGACCTCCAGGGATGGACACTATTTCTCATTCCACTTTTAGACATCTACAGTTAATTCTTTTAAATGACTAGCCAAAGCATTTCCTTGCAACTTAGCAATAACAATTTTAATGGCTCACATTTAGTTAACACTTTGAGGATTTACAAATATTATCTCATTTGATCCTCACATTACCTCTGCAAGGCAGGTGGTATTATTTTCACCGCTTTAAGAATCTCTATCTCTTTGTCTCTCTAAATGTATCTCTTTGTGTCTTTGTCTTTATTTCTTTTCATCTTCCCTTCTCTCTTCTGTTTCCACTTCTTTCTATTTCTCTTTCCTTCTCTCTTTTCTTCTTCTTCCCCTCTCTGTCTCTGTCCATCTGTCTATCTCTTTCTTGCTTGCTTCTTTGTCACTAGAGATTCTCAAGACTTCTTCTCAAGGAGGTTGTGGGGGGAAGACTTTTCCAACACTTCGGAGATTCTGTGATTCTCTTTATTGGAAAGATGAAGAGTTACATCCCTAAAGCATAACTCTGAAAAGTACTCTTCACCTTTAAAAACACTTCTTAATAAGGAATATTTATGGGGCTGGAGGAGCCATGGAGGCGCATCCATACAGAACAAAGAGGAAAAGAACTTTGGTATCTATGTATTTTTTTGTTTTTAGTTAGGTAGGTGGCACAGCATAGAGAGTGATGAGCCTTGAGTCAGGAAGACCTGAGTTCAAATCCACCATCAGACACTAGATATGTGACATTTGGCAAGTCACTTAATTTGTCTTTCCACAACAATAAAATAAGGAAAATAATAGTACCTACTTAAGAGACATTTTGCAGATGAAATGAGAAAATATTCCAAAAATATTTCATATAATGCTTAAGAGCATGTCAAAAAATGCTGGCCATCATTTCTGTACTGCAATCCTTTGGCATTATAATAAAGGTTATGGACTCCACTGAATAATGTTTTTAAAGGAATGAAATACATAGGGTTATGAAGGAAACAAGATGTTGGTGAAAATAAAGATGCCTTTTTCTCATCCAAGTTCATGAATCTCCTGACATCTATCCATAGAACCCTTGAAGGTCCATGGACTCCAGTTAAAGAATTCTTTTTTTTTTTTTTAATTTAAACCATTATCTTCCATCTTAGAATCAATGCTGTGTAATGGTTCCAAGGAAGAAGAGTGGTAAGGGCTGGGCAATGGGGGTTCAGTGACTTGCCCAGGGTCACACAGCTGGGAAAGGTCTGAGGCTAGATTAGAACCTAGAAGTTAAATAATTATCTACTTGCTACAGTCAATGGAATCGGGCAAGATGGACATTTATGGTTTTAAAAATCCCCCAAATTCCAAGGTTCACCTCTGAAAACCAATCCAGATTGACTATCTACACTAGAGGCATTTAGGTGGCATAACGGGCATAGAGTCAGGGAGACCTGAGTTCAAATATAGCCTTGGGCATTAGCTGATTGAATTTGGACAAGCCATTCATCTCTGTCTGTCTGAGTTTCCCAGGTTTTATAGTTATAAAATGGGGATGATGATAGCACCTAGCTCACAAGATTATTGTGAAGATCAAACAAATGAGCTACCTTTGTAGAATGGAGTTTCTGTCAAATAGGGAGGGGCAGCATCATGACTGCCACTGTGATCATTACTGGGCTACCAAAAATGCCATTAGACAGTATATTTTGGACACTTAACATAGCAAATATAGAAGAAAATTCAGAACATTGGCTTTGGTAGATTTTTGTTAATTCAGCTGGTAGAGCATTGGAGGGACCGAGGACTCCAAGGTATCTTAGGAAACTTTATCCAATGCTACCTGATAAATGGTAATAATGAATAATAATAATTCATCATCATAATATAGCCTTTCTATAGTACTTTAAAGTCTGCATAGCATTTTACATTTTACATATATTATCTCATTTACTCCACATAGCATCCTTATAAGGTTTATTTCTTTTGTTGTTTCCTTTTCTTTAGAAATAAGGAAACCTACCTGAGAGAGGCTCAATGACTTTCCCATGGTCACATGACTAATACATATCTGGGGCCGGATTTGAACTCAGGGCTTCCTGACTCGAGTCTCTGCCTCTTGTTAAAAAGCTGGTTCTGTTTCTTTATAGAAGATAAGATAAAATATGCCCTCTGCCAAGAGACAGGGATTCATTGATGAGAGGACTAAATGAGAGCATCAAAAGTTATTTGGTCTCTGTTTCTATCAAGTACTGAGTTTCCTTACTTATGAAATAGGACAACAATAGTTGAAGCATCAGATGTATGTCACAGTAAGGAGATACTAAGTCAACTCTGCTCCTTCTTTTCTCCCTTGTCACCACGTATGGACACCAGGGCAGCTCATTCACAAAGCTACATTGAGAAAAAAATTGCTCAAACCTTTCCCACCATAACTCAGGGTTCTAGTGATTGCATAATACTGTGCATGCTTCCTAGTTCTAGACAAGTTAAGAAGTGGGGAAGTGTTAGGAAAGGAAAGACTGGAGTAGCAAGTGGGACTATTCTCTTATGGCACTGTCTTGCTCCTTTCGTCTTTACCTCCCTCCTATCATGTTCCCCGTGAAGCTCCATTTCTGTCTCCTGAAGTCCATGCTAAGAGGTTGGTTGCAGTATGGCCAGGTGGTTCTGTGCTTCCAGGAGGCTTACCACTGAGTACAATGGGACAAGAGGGGGAGAGGGAGCCCCCTCTTCAAAAGCCAGGAAGGGCCATGACTGGCACTTCCCCAGTGCCTCCAAGGTAGGAATGAGACAAGAACTTCAATGAAGAACTTTGAAAAACATTATGGGAAAGCCTCAGTCACCATAAAGTTCCATTATAATTATTAATGACAATAATTAAAAATAAAATAATAGCTAAAGAGGTTCTCATTCATATAATGTTTCATGTTTACAAAGCACTTCAGAAGCATTATTTCTTTTGGTGACACTATGATTACTGTTCCTACTTTCAACATGGGGAAACTGAGGCCTTATGAGTAGAATTCCACTTTTTCAAAGTCCCATAGTGATTAAGGAATTGATAGGGACTGACCATGAATCCAGAACTTTTCTCTTTCTTTCTTTCTTTCTTTCTTTCTTTCTTTCTTTCTTTCTTTCTTTCTTTCTTTCTTTCTTTCTTTCTTTCTTTCTTTCTTTCTTTCTTTCTTTCTTTCTTTCTTTCTTTCTTTCTTTCTTTCTTTCTTTCTCTTCTTTCTCTCTTTCTCTCTTCTCTCTTTCTCTCTTTCTCTCTTCTCTCTCTTCTTTCTCTCTTTCTCCCTCTCTTCTCTCTCTCTCTTTCTCTCTTTCCTCTCTTTCTCTCTTTCTTTCTTTCTTCTTCTTTCTTCTTTTTCTTTCTTTCTTTCTTTTCTTTCTTCTTTCTTTCTTTCTTTCTCCCTTTCTTTCTCTCTTCTCCTCTCTCTCTCTCTCTCCCTCTCTCCTCTCTCTCTCTCTCTCTCTCTCTTCTCTCTCCCCCTCCCTTCCCTCCCTCCCTCCCTTCCTTCTTCCTTCCTCCTTC